>NC_143082.1:450803-601071 GCF_052426305.1 Pelodiscus sinensis
TCCCGTTCGGGCAAAAGCCCTCTTGCGCAAGAGGGCCAGTGTAAACAGCACAGTACTGTTTTGCGCAAAAAAGCCCCGATCGTGAAAATGGCGACCGGGGCTTTTTTGCGGAAAAGCGCTTCTAGATTGGCCACGGACGCTTTTCCGCAAAAAGTGCTTTTGTGGAAAAGCGTCCTGCCAATCTAGACGCTCTTTTCCGAAAATGCTTTTAATAGAACACTTTTCTGTTAAAAGCATTTCCGGAAAAGCATGCCAGTGTAGACATAGCCAATCAGAAAGCAGGCTGGAATTTCTAACCTCCTCCACTTGGAGAGGATTGGGTATTCCATCACATACTCCTTCCCAGAGGACACTACTTTCTTGTAAATGGTGTGGCATCATGAGCTGTCATAAGAACAGGATAAGGCAGTCCATCTCACTGTTCAAGTCTTCTGGCAATTCACAAGTTAGCACATACTTTTACATTAGGGTGAAATTTAATATTCACGAGTTGAGAAACTGTCCTAGATTTCCCATGCAGGCCTGCCAGTGCACTGCAGCACAAGGCTTTTACAGTATTGTCATTCATCTGTAGCTCTCTGATAACCATCTCTCTCTTCTCAGCCATGGATGGGGTACCTTTCACACTACACCCCAAATTTGAAAGCAGCATCACTACTAGAACTAATGTGAGTATCAGTCTAGGTTACAAGGACATTATATCAATTCCTTGTAATGAAATTGCTATTTCAGAGCTGTGAGAGTCATGCAGCCCCCATGGGTTGACGATTTTGTATATGTTCATGGGGCAAAGGTTTTTGGGTTCCTGTGCGTTGCAAACAATTCTGCAGAATAAAGAACAAAGGGGCTGTGTCTAGACTAGCCAGTTTTTTCTGGAAAATCAGCAGCTTTTCCGGAAAAACTTGCCAGCCGTCTACGCTGGCTGCTTGAATTTCTGCAAAAGCCCTGACTTCCTACTGTAAGAAATCAGTGCTTCTTGCGGAAATACTATTCTGCTCCCATTCAGGCAAAAGTCCTTTTTGCGCAAAGGGGCCAGTGTAGACAGCGCAGATTTGTTTTCTGCAAAAAAGCCCCAGTCGCGAAAATGGCGATCGGGGCTTTTTTGCGGAAAAGTGCGTCTAGATTGGCACGGACACTTTTCCGCAAAAAGTGCTTTTGCGGAAAAGCGTCCGTGCCAATCTGGATGCTCTGTTCCAAAAATGCTTTTAATGGAAAACTTTTCTGTCAAAAGCATTTCTGGAAAATCTAGACGCAGCCAGGGGGTTGCTAGGAAAACAGGAATATATTATCTATCGTAGTTACCTTTATGTTGTAGGCCTTTTCCATCTTCATGGACTTGAACATTAAGTCTCTTGCTGACATTGAGAAGGAGGTAAGTAATTTGAGGTTTTGGCGTGGCTGAACATGAGCTCTGTACTAAGAACTGTGAGGGTGAGGTAGCATTTCCTACCTGCAAACCTTGTTTTTTGTTTCAGTATGACTATGCCTTTGTAGTTGAAAGGACCGCAGCTGCCAGACTCCCACCCACCATCTGTTAGCAGCAAGCAGCAGCATGGAGTCAATATCCCTTCTAGCAGATAAAGTTGCATTCTTCCTACTGAGTCATTCCATTGAGGCTGGCTGTTGCCTCAGCTGCATAAACTTCATAACAGCTGTGATGGACTCAATTCTCCAAAGGACACACCTATGAAGAACTAAGTGAACTATTTTTCTGCCTTATTGTGTAGTATTTAAATCTGTATGTCACTTGGTGCTTGCTAGCTTTTATAAGATTAAATTCACAAGAAAAGGAGGGTTATGCCTATGCCGCAATAAAAGACCCAGGCATGGGCATAGCACTGGTCTTGGGCTGGTGGTGGGCTAAAATGGCAGTGGACATGCCTGGGCTAGACCTTGGGCTTTGAGACCACCCCCAGTCATGAGATTGCAGAACCAGGCCACCAGGCCAAACCCAAAACATCGTCACAGCAATATTTAAACCTGCAGCAAGCATCAACTGACCCGGAGTTTAAAACTCACCGTTGTGCTTTTTTACTGCAGAGTCTAGTACCTCTCCATGGAAGCTCAGGTGGGGGAGGGCAAGACAATGATTTCTCTCGCTTCTTAATGAAGTAGCCACACATTTTTTCCAGAGCATATGTGTTTTACTTGTCTGACTGCAAGAAAGATGTTCTGGCTCTGTTTAAAGGTTAATGAAGACCCAATACTTTTTCTTAGGTCTATTAGCACCAACTCTCTCCACTGTTGGTAACTCCTTTTTATTCTAGATCAGTGGTCATTCTAGAGCTTGGAGCCTGACAGGTGATCTTGATTAGTTTGACGAAGAGGCTATCAAGTGCTGTCATTTCAACTGCCCCTCCCCCCACTGATGCTCATCTGCTGCCCTTTGCCTTGGAGCTGCCCCTCCCCTTGGGGAGCCTCCTGCTTGCTGTGCAGGGCAGGTGAGGGAGAGGAGGGTGTTGATGTCAAGGTGCCCCCACCCACTCTGTATCCTTTCTCCAGAGTAGAGGGGGCACAACAGGACTAGGGATAGAGCAAGTTTGCTGGCTGCTTTAAAAAGTGGGCCAGGGCAGGGGTGGTGCCTGCCTTAGCCCCACTGCACCACCCATCAGGAGCCACCAGCAGTACCCAGCTGGAGCCCACATCCTGCACTCCTACCCTGTTCTTGTGCAAGAGGCCAGTGTAGACAGGCAACATGAATTTCTTGCGCAAGAAAGCCCTATGGTTAAAATGGCCATCAGAGCTTTCTTGCACAAGAGAGCATCTACACTGGCAAGGATGCTCTTGTGCAGAAGCACATCTTACACAAAAGTACATGCCAATGTAGACACTCTTGCACAACTACTGTAACACGAGCTCTTACACTAAAAACTTTTTGCACAAGATCATGCCAGTGTAGACATAGCCCAAGCTCCTGCCCTAGCCCTGAGCACTCCTGCAGCTAAACGCTTTCCAGAGCCTGCGCCTAGAACCCCTTCCTACATCCCAACTGCTCCCCCTGAGCAGCTCAGCGCCCCTCACACTCCAGATCCCTTAATCCAAGATCACAGCCTGCACCCCATCCCTCTGCCCCAGCCTGATGAAAGTGCGTGAGGATGGGCAAGAGAGGGAGAATAGACTGAGCAGGGGCAGGAAGAAGGTGGGGCAAGAGTATTTACATTTGAGGTAGATCATAGATTGCACTTAATACAAAAAGTGACCTCACACTTAAAAAGGTTAGAGACCCCTGTTCTAGATGTTACTCTGTTTTTAAAAAATGGGGTAACTTAGTTGATACATTTTATACTACAGAAATACTAACCAAACCCAGGGATTAAAGAGGCTGCTGCTGCTATTGTCATACTAATGAACCAGCCTGTGTTTAAGCCCTTCTTGCATAGTTATAATTACTACTCCTGCCTTGCTTCTTTCATAGTTGAGGGACACGTCTGAACCTCAGCACCAATGTAGAGGGAATCATAGGGTTGGAAGAGACCTCAGGAGGTCATCTAGTCCAGCCCCCTGCCCAAAGCAGGATCAAACCCAACTAAATCAACCCAGCCAGGGATGTTAAGCCAAGACTTAAAAACCTCTTGGGATGGAGATTCCACCCCCTCCCTAGAGAACCCAGCCCAGTGCTTCACCACCCTCCTAGTGAAATAGTTTTTCCTAATATCCAACCTCGACCTCTCCCACTGTAACTTGAGACCATTGCGCCTTGTTCTGCCATCCATCACTACTGAGAACATCCTCTCTTCAGCCTCTTTGAATCCCCCCTTCAGCGAGTTGACGGCTGCTCTCAAATCCAACCTCACTCTTCTCTTCTGCAGACTAAAGAAGCCCAAATCCCTCAGCCTCGCCTCATAGATCATGTGCTCCAGCCTCCAAATCATTTTGGTTGCCCTCCACTGGACCCTCTCCAATGTGTCCACCTCCTTTCTGGACACAATGCTCCAGCCAGTTACTCAAAGATTGAGCTTTTTACTAGCCCCCCCCATAAAGATTCCAAATGTTTTAAAATACACTGATTCTGATTTAATTACCAAATTCTGTAAACACTTCAAGCACAGGGCAATACAAAATTCCCAACAGGTTATCCCCTGGAAATGTTATTTAAAAGTGTAGTGCCCCCTGCAGCCTTGATTGTTACACCACGTGGTTTCCAAACAAGCACTTCAGAAAACTTTCCCAGGCCTACTCCAGAGCATGGTTAAGTCACTGTCAAACGAATAAAGATTCTTCTTGCAATGAGGAAGTGTGTTCCTGGGTGTTGTCCTTCACACTTGTCCACTCATTCAGCACTGATGGGATGTTGGAGGCTTGGAATCTGTTTCAGGAAGGCACTTTCAGTTTTGCACTTCCCAGCAGAAACTGAAGGATCCGGTCCACCAGCAATGCAAGAAAGAAGTCAGCCAGCAAGACTTGAGCAATCACAATCTTAAACTGAAAGGGAAGCAGCTCAAATAAGTTATTCTTGGCTATACAACAGGCTTTGTCTACTGAAGGTTTCAGAAGAACTAACATTTGTAGTGGGAGCTTATAAAGGGGCAAGCAGGACTTCAGCAAAATAAATGAACAAAGACTGAGCAGCAGTGAATGTAAGCGCTAAGTACAAAACCGGACAGTCCAGTCCTCTCCTCTCAACTCTGCACTGCCACAAAGGAAGCAGCGATGCACGTGAACTCGTGTGGTGTGACCAGACTCAGACATTGAGACTTTCTGGAGGTAGGGGAAGACAGCTTACTTCCAGGGTGCCATGGGGCTAGCATGACAAATTCAGCAAGCGCTGGGCTAGTCAGGAATTCAAACATGTCTATCCATGCAGAGCTTCTGAACCTCGCGTGAGAAATGCCACAGCAGCAAGTTGGGGAACGTGACCTAGGGGGTCTCAGTTGAAGGGCATTTAGAACAAAGAGCTGCAGTGACTAGATAAACAATTGGTTTCTCTCCAACACTGGGAACACAAACGACATTATGGAAGTTGAAACAAATAGCCCTTAGAACCACAGGGTCCGAGGGTACCCTCAGGACATTCTATGCCCCAAAATCAATTGTGCAACGTTCCATACATTTTATTTGTCAGGCCTGTTCAAAGAGGGCAATTCAAAGGGGCAGCTGGAGCTCTAGGGCCATTAAATTGCCAAGGGAGTGCCACACTACACACTTTGGGGGTGCCATGCAACGCTCAGGGCTGGCTGCCCCTGCCTCTTTCAGGGGCATGGAGAGCCACACACACACTTTGCCCAGGGGCCTGTGGAGGCTTGGGGTGCCCCTGGCTGGCTTCAGCATGGCACTGGGCTGTGCAGCTCCCCCTCTCCCCTCAGGACATGACTCAGTGAGGCTGCACCCAACCCTGACAGCACAAGGACCAGACCTTGTGCAGAAATACCTGAGGGCCCTGCCCCTCTGTGCCAGGTGCTCCAAGTGTGGGGAGATTCAGCATGGTTGAGAGGGCTCTGTGTGGGGGCAGTCTGGATACAGACAGCTCACCAGGAGATCTGGGTGCACAGGGCCTGGTGGGTGGGTTCTGGGTGCAACAATAATAGAACTCTGGGGAAGGGGGGTTCAGATAAAGGTGGATGGGACTTGGCAGGAGGGTCAGTGTGGGGGATCAAGCTATGGGGGGAGTGAGGCTCAGTGGGGTAGGGATCCAAGTGCAGCTAGTTGGGCAGTTCAAGTGTGGAGGGAGTATTGGGGCGGGGGGCACATCTCAGCAGGAAGGTCTAGGTCTGAGGTAGCCTAGATGCACAAGGGATGGGCAGATAGGGAACCCCTGCAGCTGAGGAGTGATGGGTGAAGGGGAGAGAAAGAAGGGGAGTTTGGGTTTGACCCAGCTCAGATCCCATGTAGGGATGAGAAAGTCCTGTCTTCCCCACTCCAGTTAGAGCTAGCAGCTGAGCCAGGAACAGGGTAGCAGCTACTAGCTGGGTCCTGTCCCATGACCTACACTGATTTACCCCTCTGCCAGCTATCCTAGGCCTCCAAAACTTATTGCTGGGGAGGGTTGCCTAACCTCTCGTCGCTTCCCCATCAGAGAGTGATTTTTTTTCTGCAGGGAAGCAAAGCATTCTAGGAGGACAAATTCTGCACATGCAGTGGTGCAGAATTTGCCCAGGAGTAGAAGCAACCTTAAAGGTCCTACAGTCTAAGCCCTTAGATGTGAGCTGCATTCAGTTTGTATGCAGGAGAATTCAGAACCCAAATTGATGTTTGGAATTTTGCAAGTGCCTAAACTAAGTTAGGTGCCTGACTCCCATTGAAATCACTGGTAACCTAACTTCTTTAGGCCCCTTTGAAAGTCCTGGCTGCAACAGTTCCATTGTGCTGGTTTCCATAGCAGTTACTCCAGAAGAGTCTGCCAGCGTGGAAACGCTCCATCCAATCCTCGCTCACCTCCATGGGGATTTCCACCAGCCCAAACTTTTCACTGAACTCTGGCGAGGAACCTGTCAAAAGGCCCACAATGGCCAGTCCTGAAAGGATAATGCTCCACAGTAGAGGTTTGTTCTCCCGCAGGCTCTCCATAAAAGGGTGGCCCTGAAATGGCAAATGCAGCATTGAAACACCAGAAGAGCTGCTGCTCCTCATACTCACGCAGTCTGGTGGGAGGCAGTTTCCAAAGCCAAATTCACAAGCTTGTTTAATAAACACAGGACAGGAATTCATGCCCCAGACAGGGGTTGACACTTACATGCCACTTGGGTCTTGCCTTGATGCAGTAAGATCAGCTATATTTGTACATACAGCAATTTGTTTGGCATTATTAATTGCAGGGTCACTGGTATAAACCCTTCAGTGGAAAGACATGTTGAGAGTTCGGAAAACGTTTGTCTCTCACTACAGCCATGGTCTCAGCGCTCCCTTTCAGATCTGCAAGCACCGCAGTTCCTCAGAGTGCAAATGCTTTGCAATAACATCACAGTTTAAAAGTCTTACCTTGTAATTAATGGTGAAGGTGGCCATCTGCATTGCCATTGACATAATGTAAACCGTGCTGTTTACCAGGCTGGGCTCAAACGCCTTGTACAAATCCACAAACTCCTCTTTCCTTCAAAACACAGACAGACAAAAAGCCCTTTCCCATCAATGAAGCCTAGTTCTGGAATTTCAGAACAACTGGAACCAGGGGTCAGCTGAGAAGGAATCCATTGTGATCATCTAGTCCAGTGATTCCCCAAATGTTTTCCACGGCCTTTCTTCTTATTAGGCTGTGGCTGGGTGTGAAGGCTGCAACCAGGAACAGGGCCACAGCTGGAAACTGCTGTGGGGAGGCTGAGGCCACCATGTGGGCTGGGCTGGGACAGAGCTGGAGGCAGAGGAGGGCTGGCCAGTGGTTCTTTCCCACCCCCAGAGGGCAAGCGAGGCCCCCCAAACGTTGCTCTATGCTCATTAGAGTGGGGACTACTGATCCAGTCTGACCTGCATAACATAAGGCCTTAGAGCCACACTCAGTAATTTCTGCACCAAGCCCATAACTTCTGCTTGAGTGCAGCATCTCTCAGTCTGATCCCCAAGTTCTGCTAAGTTGTGCGGTGCCTTTGTTAGACTTGCAACTCAGATCCAGCTTTTCTGGCAGCCCTTCTTCCTACCAAGGGTAAGAGTAAGCAGACAGGGGCTCTGCTGGGAAAACATGAAGGAAAAGCACCAGGAAAGCAGCAGGTTTCCTTACACCTTACTTCCCAGATGGGATTTGCCCAGCGAGTTTGAGCTTGGTGCTCAATCGCAGCCTGAAGAAAGATGCTAACATTCTGCCTGTCAGGAACCAGCAACACTCACTTGGAAAAGCTGCGGGCCTGTGCACCACGGTACAGATACACCAGGCTAAGGAAATGGACAAGGAACTGCAGCAGCACAGTCAGAACTGTATAGAGATTAAAGATATTGGGTAACGGACGCTCCCTGGAAAGTGTCTTCAGAGGCTGGAAACCAAAGGAAAGAGACACCAGGAGTTAGCAGCGGGAAGAATTGTACCAAGATGATGAAGCTGGCACCTCGGCCAAGTAGCCAGCAAGATCAAACCTTATTTTAGGTGTTTTCTACATTTTCAAATATCCATCACACACAGAACACAGAAATGTACGGTGCTCACTTTATATATATATTTTTTTTACTTTACCTGGCATTGCTCAGGTCCTTAAAACTCAATTAATGTTTGTTTTTTGGGAAAAAATGAGAATGTATGTGTTACACAGAAATCATTGCTCTGGGGTGGGGCTGGGGAGAGGGGGTTCAGGATGCAAACTGCCCCAGGGAGAGGACGACAACCCCAGCCCTCTCTCAAGGCAGCAGCTTGGGGCCAGGTGAGAAACGCCTCTCTATGGCTGCTGCAGCTCCAGTAAGCACAACCAGGGGAGGGGTCCATGTCCCCCAGATGCAGCAGGTCCAAGTTTGTCTGTCCCCTGCACTCCCCAGCCAGAGTGAGGAATGCATCAAAATGTGCACTTTCCCCTCCCTGATGAAGGGCAGCCAACAATGTTCCTGTACGAATTGGGGCGAGGGGGTGGGGGGAAGAGGAGTTTCAGCCTCCCCCGCTCTCCCTAAAGGGTACTTAGGGGATGAGAGGTCAGGGCTGGGGCAGTCCTGGACAGAGAGTGCAGGGACACCTGCCTGGTGATTGTCTTTTCTGTTTGGTTTTAGGAGAAGCAATCCCATTTCAGGCACATCCCATTGTCCTGGTACAACCAAACCCTGACCTTGCTTTACATTATGATCAGAGAAAGCTGCATGCCAAATTTGGTGGTCCTAGCTGTTACTGTTTTGGAGTTCTTGAACAAACAGACAAACACTCTCAAACATATGATAGTTTATAAATATTTCCATTGTAAAAAACAAATTAGTATTTTTCAGTTCATCTCTTGCAGTTCAAGCTCTTTATTATGAAAGCTGAACTTACAAATGTAGAATTATGTACTGAGTCAAAAATAAAACTTTGGAACCTAGAAACTCCACTCAACCACCCTTCTTGACACTGACAGGAGACATTGCTGCCCGCTTCTTATTTACAATATAATCAAAATTGTTTGTCTACGGGTACGTCTAGACTCCACGCCTCTGTCGCCAGAGGCATGTAGATTAGGCTACCAGACATAGGAAAATGAAGCGGCAATTTAAATAATCGCCGCTTCATTTAAATTTACATGGCTGTCGCGCTGAGCCGACAAACAGCTAATCAGCTGTTTGTTGGCTCAGCGCGATAGTCTGGATGCGCGGGTGTTGACATCAAAGGTATTTGTCGACCACCCAGGTATGCCTCCTGGGATGAGGTATACCTGGGTGGTCGACAAATACCTTTGATGTTGACACCCGCACGTCCAGACTATCGCGCTGAGCCGACAAACAGCGGATCAGCTGTTTGTCGGCTCAGCGCGGCAGCTATGTAAATTTAAATGAAGCGGCGATTATTTAAATCGCCGCTTCATTTTCCTATGTCTGGTAGCCTAATCTACATGCCTCTGGCGACAGAGGCGTGGAGTCTAGACGTACCCTACGTGATTGGCTGTACAAGAAGTAGGACTCACTGGATTTGTAGGCTCTAAAGTTTTACATTGTTTTGTTTTTGAATATAGTTATGTAAAAAAAAATATCTGCAAGCTGCACTGTGTAAGCTGCACTGCAAGTGTAAGCTGCACTGTAAAGAAATTGTACTACAAATTTTTTTTCAGGTAATACTTTCATCACTTCTATAGTGTAAATATTTGTACCAAAAATAGTAATATAAAGTAAGCACTGTACCCTTTGTATTGTCTTGTAACTGAAAGCAATGTATTTGAAAATTGAAAAACTGAAAGCAATGTATTTAGAAAAACATCTAAAATATTTAATGAATTTCAATTGGTAGTCTATTATTTACCAGTGTGCTAGAACTGCGATAAAGTTTTGTGAGTTAACCACAATTAGCCGATAACCCTAATAATTAGACATTTCCCGAAGTGCTTCAGTGTTGGCCACAGAAAGGCCCCTTGGAGCCAGGGAGGAATGTAGTGACTGACTGCACATTGTGGGCAGGCAGTGAGCTGTCTAGACAACACTCAATGTTCTAACAGACTAGCTGCTTTCCCTAGCAACCTTCCCATTTCCTGGAGGCATCCTCAAGTCTAGCAGGCCCCATGCAACAGCCCCATACCTTTGACCTGGAGATGAAGAGGAAGCAGCCAGCCAATAACAAACCCTGAAGTGTTGCCTGGAAGTCACTGAACTTCACTCCTTCGAGATAAAGGACACTCTGGCTGTATGCGAGGATCAGGGCATTTAAGGCCAGGATCTTAAACATTTGCAGCGTGGTCACCAATGTGCAGCGACCTTGCTTGATCACATGGCAGACTGAAGAAGAAGAAGAAACAGCAGTTATGTAAGAACTGCCAGACTGGGTCAGAGCAAAGAGCCACCTGGCTGCGTCCTGTCTTTTGACAGTGGCCCATGCCAGGTGCCCACAGGTAATGAACGGAGCAGAAAACCATCCCTCCCCTGTCTCCCATTCCCAGCTTCTGGCAGACAGTGGCAAAGGATGTGCAGCACATGGTGTTGGACCCCTGGCTCATAGCCATCGAGGACCTACCCTCCACAAACTCAGCTAGTTCTTTTTTGAACCCAGTTAAGAGTTTTGGTTGTCACAATGTCCTTTGGCAAGGAGCTGCACAGGCTGACTGTGCGCTGTGCAATGAAAAACTTCCTTCAGTTTGTTTGTTTTGAACCAGCTGCCTATTAATTTCCTTTGGTTTCCCCAAGTTCTTGTGTTAAGAGTAACTAGCACTTATCTTCTTTCTCCACACCAGTCATGACTTACAGACCTCCCTTAGGCATCTCTTTTCCAAGCTGAAGAGTAACAAGCTGATTAATTTCTCCTCATATGGCAGCTGTTCCATATTCCTAGTCATTTTTGCCCTTTTCTGACCCTTTTCCAATTCAAATACATTGCATAAGGCACATGGCTATGATCCCATCTTAGAAAAGATGTAACGTGCCTCAGTGGCTGTGGCTGACTAGTAGAAAGGAACGGACTAATGCTGTTGGTAAAGATGCATTAAGCCGGCTATTTCTGCTTGTTATTGGTGTTAAGGGAAGAGCAGACCAGTAGGGTCCTTGTTACTCACTATCTTTTACTCTTAGGATTGTTTTCTTCTCTAAGAGTGTAAGGTGTTTTTTGTATTATGGAAGAATCTGCAATAGCAGCAGTTACTTTAATCATAGAATATTTTGTGCTGGATCTGTTTTTACAAAAGCAACTGTGAGACCCTTGCTTGTGTGAATTAGCTATGAAATTTTTGTTTGTGTGGGTGAAGAATGTGAGTGCTCATTTCAAAAGACATGAGTCTGAAGGCCAGCACAGCGTGCAGATCGTCTCAGTAGGAGCTGGAGTCTTGGGGATGCAAAAGAACTATTGAATGCACCTGTCGTATTTGGTGATGGATGAGGGGCAAATTGGCGATGCTGAAGTTAGAAGTAAGGGCTCCCAACATGTGCAAATAACAAATCCCATCCAAACCAGCATAGGGCAACACAGAAAAATCTTCCGAAGACTGATCGTAAACAATGAAAACAATGTCCAGATAATGGTCATCTGAAGAAGTGGGCTGAGTCCACGAAAACTCATGACACCATCTACATGTTTTGTTAGTCTCTAAGGTGCTGCAGGACGATGTGTTGTTTTTTAATGTCTATATACGTATATATTGCAAGGGGATTGATTACAACATGATGCAGCAAAATCCATAGATTTGCATGAGAAGGGATTCCTATAAAAGATGGGGTGTCTTGCCTGGTTCTTTGGGTCGTCGCCCTGCTAAGAATGGAGCATTGGTCCAGACTAACGGAAGCCCAGCTTCTCCCTCAAATTCACCCTGGCCGGCCACGAGGTTGATGTAAGCAACAGATTGGTCACTGTAACATCAACAGGGTGAAGTATGTGTGCATTTTTTACTTTGTATTCTCAATAAACACGCTGTATTGCCTTTCCCCCAAAAAAGATCCTATGTGCTTCTTCTAAGCTAACAGGGTGATCACATTTGTACACAGTATTCAAGATATGGGAGTACTATGGATTTAGAGAGAGGCAAGAAGGTATTTTCTGTTGTATTCTCTATCCCTTTCTTAATGATTCCGAACATTCTGTTCACTTTTGTGACTGCCACCTCATTGTTTGCCCCTTTTTCCAGATCATTTATGACTATGTTGAATAGGATTGAGCCCAGTACTAGCCCCTGGGGGGGGCACTATTAACCTTTTCCCATTCTGAAGTTGCCCATTTCTAACCACCCTTTGTTTCCTAACATTTGTTTTTGCAACACAAGCAAGTTCTGTGGCCCCATCTGCACAGCCAGCTCCACTCCCTGGGACACAGCATAAGATATGCTGTGAGCCTCGAGTTCTGGGGCAAGGTGTTCAGAGTCACTCCAAGACGTTTCCATCTCCAACGTGGAAATCCATAGAGGGAAATTAAAGCTAGGACTATGGGAAACAACCTCCTGGGCCTCACGTTTCAGGCATTTCCTCCTGGTAAGAGTCAGTGTTTAAACCCCCTTTCCCCCCACCCTACCCAAAGCCTCCTGCTTTTGCCGAAAGCCTGCTTGGATTCATGCCAGGGATGCACCCACGCCACTCTCCTCATCAAACAGGAGCGGTCACCAGAGAGCACAGCCCTGCTACTTACTGCACTGGATGGAGGAAAGCTTGGAGGTAAAGGGCGCGGCGATGCTGGCATCACCAAGTTTCACAACAGGCACATGGTCTTCCTCCAAATCCTTCAGGACCTGACTGATCCGCTCCTGCTTCCGATGAGAGGAGGAGGAGACACGTCATGATCACAGGCTGGAGCAATAGGGAGACTTGCATGATCCCAGTCAGCCCTGGTCCCTGCTCAGAAGGGCTCACCCCACAGGGGATGGCTGCAATGCTCTCCCCACTGAACATACCTCCAGAAGGAGGGTCAGCCACCACCCACCAGTGTCAGGATAGGGGCAGGGAGGAGAAAGGACAATACGGTCACAAGCTGCGGTTACAGTTCTGACTAGAGTGAGCCTGTAATGGTGGGGCTCAAGAACAGGGCACAACTCCCTCTAGCTTCCTTTCCGGCCAGAGACCCCAAGAGCCTGAGCAGGGCCTCATCGCACCCAGCCATTTCCAGTCCAAGAATGAAAAATAAACACCTCAGTGAACTGGAGGGGTGGTGCCAAGGGTGTGGACAGTCAGCCACTAAACCTGGAAGGGGGGAGAGGCTGGGGTCAAGGCAAACCTGGTTACCAACCCGTTGGATGGCCAGCTGCTCTTCTCTTTGGGACATGACCCTTTGCTTAGCAGCACGGGAGGTGGGCTTCACAGCACTGCTCCCCATGGCAGGCAAGGCAGGTCTCCCATCGCTGGGTCCATCACGAGCTCTCTTTTTCCGCTCGGGGAGTCTCTCTGGAGCATTTGCCAGAAGTGCTACCCCTGTAAGACCAAAACATCAGCTGCAGGAAAGGAAACATGAAAAAAACTCAAACAACTTCCCGGAGCGGGAATCCTTAGCTCCCACTAGCGCTTGCAGGCAGCCGCCTTTCACAGCCCAGCTTAGAGCGGTGCAGCGCACGCATGCAAAGGGGAAGGCTCCACTCAAAGCAGGCTCCTTACTGTGAGAGACCTTAGGCAAGGTGAGAGGTGAGCTGAAGCAGAGCTCTGTGTAATGCAAAAACTTGTCTCTCTCCAACCCAAGTTGGTCCAATCAAAGGAATCACCTCAGCCACCTGGTGTCTCTACTAGCCTGGGACTGACATGCCCACAGGAACACGTTAAAAAACAAACACAACACAACAAATAGTCTAGTAGCACCTTACAGACTAACAAAACATGTCGATGGTGTCATGAGCTTTCGTGGGCACAACCCATCTCCTCAGTGGGCCGTGTCCACGAAAGCTCAAGACACCATCGACATGTTGTGTTAGTCTGTAAGGTGCTACTAGACTATTTGTTGTGTGTTAAGTGTTTCCTGTTACAGATTCACTCAGCTCCCCCTCCGAAGCTTTAGTAACACTTTAGCAAGTCATTCCCGTCTGTAAACAGGAGTGCAGTAATACCTGCTGGCCTCGGCAAAGCCCTGGCCACTTCTGATGTACAGGCTAAGAATGATCAAGGAGTCATTGCTGAAGGCACTAAAGCCGGTATCCTAGGGACCGTAGCTGGCCTGACTGCAAGGTCCCTAGCCTAAACAGAAGTGCGTCCCTTTACTCAGTTCAGCCTCACTTCGCCACGGAAGACAGAACAGACTCAAGGGGGTGGGAGGCAACAGAAGCACTCCCCAAATGATTTCACAGGAGGCACTGAAACAAGAACCTGGAATGTTTAATCTGGATTCAGGGATGTTGCTGCCGAGTCTAATTCAGGGAGCAAGATTAACACACAGGCTGGTTACTCAAGGATGTCCAGAGTAGGGTCCCCATCAGGGCCAAGGAGTGGGGAGGAAGTCACTCTACTGTAAAGTGCTCCCAGAGTAGCAGCTTTGGAGCGAGTAGTGTAGAAGTACAAGCTGTGTGTGTATTGTACCAGCCTGCTGCTCATTTCACCCCAGTGAGACAATGCAGCTCCCAATGGAGCCTGCCAGATGAATTACTGACCAATCCCAGCTGAGAAAATCCCCAGTAAATAAATCCCTAAGACACCTGCCGCAGGTTCCACATGCCACACCCAGGGACACACAGAACCCTCCTCCTCACTGCATGCTTGCACTCACCCACGTCTGCATGCTTCAGGGCTCCAACGTCATTGGTCCCATCCCCACACATCAGCGTGACAAAGCCAAGCCCCTTTAACGCTGTGATGACAAACTCCTGCAGCGAGAAGGGCCCAGTCAGAAACCAACACCCGCACGAGCCAGGTGAGCTGCACACCCCACTGGCTGGTCACACTCCACACAGCACCCTCTTTGGGCATCCCCAGTCTTATAGTCATCGGGCTTTTGCTCCTGGGCTGTGTCTACATTGGCATCCCTTTCTGGAAAAGGTTACTTTCAAGTAGGAATAAGGGATCCTCCGGAAAAGGGCTTATTTTCTGGAAAATCGCATCTAGACTGGCGCTTTTCTCCGGCAAAAACCCTGAGCCGGAAAAAAGCAGCAGCCATGTAAATGCAAATGCCATGGGGGATATTTAAATCCCCCGCGGATTTGCAATTCCGAAGTGTCTCATTAGCATCCCTTTTCCGGAAAGGGATGCCAATGTAGACACAGCCCTGGTGCGAAGGACATGGCTCAGAGAGCAAGACAGGAAACCCTGCAGCTACTTGCCCCCCAGAGCCCTGAATACCCCCCTCTGCATCTTCTGAACTAAGCAATTCAGCAGAGGAGCAAGGGGCGGAGCATGCAGGGCCCAGTTACAATTCATGTGAGCGGCAGGTGCTGCGCCCATGGACTCCTTGGCATGGAGGAGTCCTTCTGAACTTGGGGAGTGCCTGCAGATAAGGCTCATGCTGTTAGTGGCTAGGATGCGCAGACAGGCAGTCACCTCACCGGTCCAACTGCACTGAGATTTTACAAACCTTTTGTTTTGGTGCCACCCTGGCAAACACCTGAACGTGGGGGATGAGCTTCAGCAACTGCTGTCTGCTTGCAGCCTGCAGGTAGGAGAGTCCTTCCCCCGTAACACACAGGCTATGAGGTGCCAGCTGTTGCAGGGAGAATGGAAAGACGGGGAGTGTGATGGTGCCATCAATTGACTGCCACTGCCAGGAGGAGTCTGGAAAAGAGCGGAGGCGGGGTGGGAGTCAGCCCAGACGCTGCCGTGTAGGACTCCAGGGAAAGCGCACAGAGCCAGGTGTCTGCAGTGCCGCATCACCTGAAACCCCACGCTAGCCACCCTGATTGCCAGACAGCAGGGTCAGCGCACTTCCCGCATGCTATCTCCAGGACGCCCAAGACCCCTTGCCACACCAAACCCAAGCTCCTCAGCATCTAATGCCTTTCTCCTCGCAGTCCCAGTGCTAGTGTCCCTGTTTTACCAATGGGGGAGAAGGCACAGAGGCTGATTTGCCCAAGGATATGCAGGGAGTCTGCAGCAGAACCAAGGTCTCTCGCCACCGCTGCCTTGCCCCAACCCTTCCACGCACAGGGGAGCCTGCCAGCTGCTATTACTTAGGTGCTCAGCTGGTCTGGCAAGCACACACGCAGACTGCTCCTGCCTGCTGCCGCTTGTGCCCTGCTCTGAGATGTGCAGGGGAAAGCTTCACAGAAGGCACTGGAGTATCTGGGACACTCGCTACACTTTCTGCCGCCAGAGATCAGTGTTACACTCCATGCCCTGGACAGGAAGCCAGGCCAGGGAATACATTAGAGAAGGCCTGTTGTCCCTTTCCATACCCCAGGGACGCCAGTCCCAGCTGGGATCGGTTACCTTTGCTGTGGGGAGGCTGCAGGATGAGGGTGTGCTCCTTCTGAACAAAGTGGAGTTCTTGGGCCACATGGCAGGCAGTGAGTGGGTTGTCCCCTGTGATCATCACTACCTGAGAGGGGGAAAGCGATGAAGTCACATGACATTACCAAGGCAGTCATGCTTCCTGCACACAGCCCTAGCTACACAGAAGACAGAGAGATTCCTAGACATTGACCAGGTCCCATCTGAGACGCTAACGATCACTGATGCTTTGTACAGCACCTTGTCCGGGGAGTCCAAACCCCAGAGCAAGGGTGGGCATGTGGCAGTGATCAGCTACTGCCTCCACCGTCACGTTTACACCAAGACGGGTTGTTCTTCTGAGATAGCTGCTTTGGGAGTTACTCTGAGCAGGTCTCTAGGTTGTGCTCTGCAGAGCTCAAACCAGATGATCGCAGTGGCCCCATGTGGCCTCGGACGCTACCAATGACTTCCATCTAAGAGGAGCGGATGATTCCAACACCCTGCTATCCTGGGAGAGGCTCATCCCAGCCAGTAGCTAGTCCCCTGATGCTGGCACTTACATGGTGCGATGCATTCTGGATTTCCCGGATGACGGGCTTGGAATCAGCTTTGAGAGGACAGGAGACTACAATGAAGCCGACAAATCTCAGGTCACATTCCAAAGCCTCCCGCTTGAACTCTCGCACCTTTCAAAGGACAGAACCACACCAGAGAGTTATGCACCACCACATAAGCAACGACACCCTCATCCACCAGGGACTGCCCCGAATGTGAATGCCAAAGGTATACGGAATGGTTCTGGATTCTCCCGCTGCTGCCCCAGAGAGGCACTAAAGGCAGTGTCCCCTTCAGTATTAGTTACCTCACCCCCTTTCTGAGCCCCCCACCTTCCCTCCCATAAGCACAGCAACTCTGCGTTATAAGTAGGGAAACCGAGGCATGGGCAGACAAAGCAAGTAGCCCAAGAATACACAAGTTACCAGCTGAAAACAGAAACCAGGAGAGCTGAGCCACAGTACCTTTATCTAACCAGCAAATAAAAATAAAAAAAATAAAGCAAAACACCACAATAGGATTCAGGTAAAAACCCCAAAACAGTTACAGGTTCATCTGTGGCTTATCACAACCATCTCTCCATGAGCTGTCTGCGCCCCCGTCACTGGGTCACCTCCCTTTGGGTGGGAGCTCTGACTCTAGGGCCCAGGCATGGACTCGGGGTGCTGATGATGGAAATCACGAGTTTGGTTATTACTCGCGCTTCATGCGAGGGGGTGTGGCATGGAGCCAAGTGTACCTGCTGGTGAGTGAGGTGCCCCAGCTCTCTGTAGCCAAGGGCAAGCACCCGTGCTCCTTCCCGTGAGATTTCTGTGTGCATGGTGCGGTAGCTGCTCGGGCACTGAGAGAACTGCAGAAAAAGTGGGGGGGGGGGGAGGAAGAGGAGGAAACCCCTGGGTTAAACACCATATACAGGTCACAACGTGTCACATCAAATACACTGTGACACACACGGGACTTCCGGCTTGAGCTGGGGCAAGGAGCAGCAAATGACCCCACCGAGGGCAGGAGAGTAACTGTACCTGAGTCACCCTTCTGTCACCTTTCAGAGTGGCGGGCACAAGAACAAACAGCGTGGACTGAGCCACTCTGGATTGAACTGGGATTCATGTGGAGCTTTCAGGTGAGAAGAGGGGCCTCCGGGCCCTTTTTCAGGCCACAATCCCGGTTCTGGACTGGTGAGGATGGAGTCCCAAGAACCCAGGCAGGGCGGAGGCCCCATGAACGGACTCCCATTGTAGGGCACACCTTGCAGGCTCACTCCCTGTGCTGTGCTCACCATGGAGTGCAGGGTCTCTGGGGCCCCTTTCACAGCTGCAATGTAACAGAGATCAGTTGCGCCAATCTTCTCATAGGAAGCCAAGACGGACATTCTTTTCAGGGCACTGGCAAAATGAAAGCGCTGGTGAATTTTCAGTCCCTGAGTTTTAATACTTCTGGGGAAAACTTTCTCATCTGGAAACAAACAGATCGGGAAATCCTGAAAGGTTTCTCAGCATCGCATGCAGCATCTCTTCCCAGGAGCGAATCGTTCACGGAGAACAAACAAGTCTCCGCTCCCCAACCCAAGCCTTGGTGGTGACCGATGTTCTGGTCACACTGACTCACAGATGGAGTGGCCTGGGTCAGAACAAAGAGCTGCTTCTGAGCATGCCTCATCTGCAGGATGAGGAGGGATTTCTGGAGCTGGGGAGCGGCTAGAGAGAAGAGCTGTGGCAGCACAGCTTGGTCATGCCAAGTGCAACCCGCCTGCACCCCATAGGCCCATGCCACTGCAGCTGTCCCACTGCTCATCGAGCTAGCACGCGAGTCCTTGTGTACAGACTGTCCCGGCAGTGACACCAGCAAGGTCCCCTGCAGCACTTTGATAGCAGTGCCAGACCACTAGTGAGAGGGCTGCCAACGGGGAGCAAAATCGCCACAGGCCCAGCGAGCTAGAAAGCAGCTAGAGCCCTGTGCCCATTAAATCACTGCTGGAGCTCTGCACGGTGTGGTCCGGGCACCGTTGAGGGCTGGCTGGCCACAGCCCTGCCTGTTCTGAGGGGCCCAGAGCTGGGCCCTGCCTCCCCACAATGCCCAGGGCCCAGCGAAGTTTGTCTCCAGCCCTGCTCACGAGGATTATGTTGGACAAAGCTCACCCCATGCACAGGACTACTACAAAGCCCACATAAGACTTAGAGGGGTAGGCAAATTTCACTCATAGGAAGGAATTGGGAAGAGCAGCTTTATCATCATTTATATACAGGCAGTCCCCGAGTTACGCGGATCCGACTTATGTCGGATCCGCAGTTACGAACGGGGCCGTTCCTCTCCCTGGTCTCCAGCAGACCAGGGACAGGAAGCAAAGCGGCGGAACACGTGGGCAGCGGACAGGGCTGTCCGCTGCCCACGCGCTCCGAGGCTTGGCTCTGCTTTGCCCCCCCCCCCCCCCCCCCCTGGTCTGCAGACCAGGGGGACGGGGGGGGACGGGCAAAGCAGAGCCAAGCCGCGGAGCGCCCGGCCAGCTGACAGCCCAGACGCGTGGAGGAAGAGGGGACCCAGAGTGAGCCAGGAATCAGCTATCCTGGCTCATGCAGGGTGACCCCTGCTGCGCTTCAGCTTTTAAGTGCATTAAGAACCTGCTGGCTCTTAATACAGTTAAAAGGCAGAGCCACAGTGGAGTTAACTCTCAAGGCCAGGAGCTAACCCTGCTGCAGCTGCCCCACTTATCGACTAATTGATGGAAAACCCATCAACTAGTCAATTAAACTAAATTTAACATCCCTACCCAGCCCAGAGCTTTCCTGAGTCCTGACCCTGACCCTGCCTCCCCTCCTACACCCCAACACTCTGCCTGATCCAGAGCTTGCACCCCTCGCCCCCACCCAAACCCCAACTTTCTGTGCCAACCCAATGAAAGATAGTGGGGGTGGGGGAGAGCAAGCAATGGAAAGACAGGAGATGGAGTGAGTGGAACCAGGCCTTCTGGGAAGGGGAGGAGTGATCTTGGGCGTAAAAAAGTTGGGGATCCCTGATCTACACACACACACACAAACATGGGCTCTGGTCCCAGCTTGTACACTGGGTGCACACAGGACTTGGCCATTGTCTGTACCTTTGGTCACAGTCCAATCCACAGCCATCAGCATTGCTTTCTCCAATGGATCTCCCACCAGCGTCCCGTCATCCAACTGCACCAACGAATGGCACGTGGCAATCACTCGGTGGGTTTCTATAGGAATGTCCGACACCGGAGTCACTTCCTTCCCATCCCTATGTTGGAGACAGATGACGTTAACAGGCCTGGGCAGGCTCTCAAACCCATACATGTTCTACAATTTCCCCAAGCAAATATCTCCTGTCCCAGTGTCCTAAACAGTCAGAGCTTCTCACAGAAGAATGAAAGCTGTGGAAAGCTGTCCCAGTACCCCAGTGACCACTGTCACAGCCTCCTGGTTAATTCCAATTGAGCAGATGCCTTAATCGGAGCACCCAACATTAGTGCTGATCACAGCAACTGAATGCCCAATCAAAAAACCCAAATACCACAGAATACAGAGAATATATGGGCACTGCAGGAAGTACCCAGAAGTAATACCAACAATGCTACCCGTATGTGTTGGGAAGTGAGTGGCAGTGTGCGCATCTCTTACACACACACACACACACCCCCACGCACGCGCATGCACGCTGCCTGCTGGGCAAGTTTCTGAGACACACCATGAGCAGTCTCTTTAAGGTACTCACTGAAAGTCCCCCGTCCCTGTTCTGCAGAGATGGGATACATGAGCGGGGAGAGGGAGAGAGTGTGTATGTGGTATGTGTGTGTCTTTTTGTGAGTGTGAAATAGTGTGTGTGCATGCGCAGGCTGCTAGGGAAGTCTCAGAGACTGGACACTCGCTCAACACTGGGAAGGCTCGTTCAAATCTCACTAGCTCTCTCCTGCTCTGTGGAGATGGGGTACAGGGTGGGAACAGGGGGAAACCCTGATAGCAGCACTCCTCCCTGCTCAGCACAGCCAGGTGGTGTAGGAGTACAGGACAGTGATACAATAAATTCAGGATTCACTGGTGTGGCGTCCTGACAGGTTTCCTGCTGTCAACATTCGGCTGCGTGCGTTTTCGTAGGCTCCCTCAGTATATCATGCCAGCTCTACGCAGGTAGCTAGCAGAATAAAACTCATGAGAGCCCCGAAAGACCACAGATTCAGATAAGATACCTAGGCATCCAACTCAGGTTCATTGTCGAAAGAAGCATATTAATAGGTGTCGGTAGCCTGATGACCCTTGAGCCCCTATGTATTTGTACCCGGGACAACGGACATGGCTCAATTGATGGTACAGATTTTACTATCGACCCCTAGGCCGGCCAAAGAATTAAGTCGAGGTACCCCAACATTTATAGACAGAAATGAACAATCTAGGATACTCACTGAATTTATCATCTTACGCATTAATGACGTGCTTGGTACCTCCCCTTGTACTTTCCTCCAAAGCACTTGCTGCTTCTGTCCATGCTAGCAGTTCTAGTGCTGAGACACACGGACTTGCAGGCAAACGTTTGCTTTTGACATAGCCTGTCTATTACTCTTAGTATAAGTCTTGCTTACTTTGGTTCAAGCACCAGGCCCATGCTTCGGGCTCTCTCTTTCTCCTATACCTGGGAGCAGCTGCAAGAGCAATATGGTTGCAAAGCAGCAAGAAGAAGGGCACTCAGATGCACACAGTTCTGCACAGCACTTGAACAGTGACCGCACAGCTTAAAGGGAACACAGCTGCTTGCGCAGACGTGTGACGTGCCACCCTGAGTAGCTGGGTCAGCAGGCACACGGGCGCAGGGGCAGTTATGTGAGCTGGACAATGCCCCACCTTCACTGTAGCCAATAACAGACTCCCAACACACAAAACAAAACTATTATTCATAAGCCAGAGAATAAGTGGGCACGAAATCACAAATTACAACAGCTGCACTTGTCTGACATTTGCTATAACTCCTCTGATTAGAGGGCATGGATACCACTCAGCCTCACTCTCTGGATGCTGTTCTTTTGATAAAGAGACTCCTCCAATCCTTGAAATAATTTTGTTTACAGTGAGTGTGTGTATTTATTTTCCACAGAAGGGGTCTTCTGATTCCTCATTGACAACTCACAACATTCCCATAATCCCAAGGGATCAGACTTAAAATGAAATAAACCTGGGAGGATTTTCTATGAGGAACCCTGACATTAAGGTGCACAGGGGCTTCATGCTGGTGCAGAGAGGCAGAAAGCGTTTCAGTTGAAATTCCAAACAAAGAACCAAATTCAAGAGCTCCGATGCTGCTAACTGGTGCATAATGTCATAGCCAGAGAACCTGCAGGATCCCCCCTTCCGGCTCAGGCCCTTCACTCCCCCAGATTCATCCTCTTCCCCAAGGAGCTGAGGGAAGCTCTCACTGGGGCCAGAGGCTCCACTGTTCAAATGTCACCAACATCTGATTACTTAGTTACACAGCATTTGGCATGCTGGATCCCTGGCCCGCCCAGTCATGCCTCCGAGATCTGACAGGGCCCACTAGGCATGTGAACCCTCCCACCACACACTGAACCAAACGTACAATCTGGTTAACATTACCTATGAGGGCCCGTCCCATAGCTTACCTGAGCCCAGCCACACCTCTTACCACCAGGTGGTCACTGGTGAGGGTGCCGGTTTTGTCAAAGCAGCAAACCTGAACTTTCCCAGCAAATGGGATTCGGAAAGGTTCTGTACAGTACACATCTGAAAGAGGGAGGATGGGACTCTGTCAAGTGTCATGGAGATGCAGTAAAGGCGTGTTGGAGTCCTCAGCTACCTAGGATCTCTCTCAAATCAATCCAAAACCATGGCACTCAGCCACAATTTACTGAATGGCTGCTAATGGTCTTCCACTCTGTACCTGTGATATTTAAAGTCAGATTTAACCCCAAGGGGACATGGAAGAGGGGTGACAAGTCTGAAGGCCATTTACCCAGCTAGGTCCTTAGACAGGCACCTATCGTGAAGGGCCGGAGCACTTGCTGTAAAAGCAAATGAACGTGGATTTTGGAGCGGGAGCCTGTTTCTCCCACATACTCTACACTTAGGAGCTTACTTCAAAGCTGCAAAACAGTGTGAACCATTCTCCACCCTTCCCTACTTTGGAGGACACAGGAATCCTCCAAACATTCAGCACATATGGTGAACCAAGCAGGCATGGGACTCAACCTAGCTACCACTATTTGGAGAGAGGAGGTTGCCAAGGTGTATAAGCCAGCAATTTCACACATTTTATGTAGCCAAGTGCTGTTGTCCCGGGATACTGGACACTAGGCTGTTTCTAGACCTGCTTCTGGGAGGAGTACTTACAGAGCTTGGCCAGGGCAATAAGGGAGGTGTTGACAGCCAGAGACAGTTCAATGGGAAGTTCAGGTGGAACAACTGACGTCAGTATTAAAGTGCATTCCAGAAAGAGTTTGTATCGATTCCTGCTGGGGTCCTTGGTGCCTACAAAATAAAACCAGAAAGAGGCTGCCTCTCCGCTCTAGACAAGGTGCCCCACAATGAAAAGTTGGGCCCATCAGGGGCACAAACTACTGAGGAATGTGGGAGAAAACTGGAATGAGACACAGCTCATGCCCACGCACAGCAACGGCCCAGCTTCAACTGCCATCCCTCTTCTCAGCCTCCACTCTTGAGAGAAGCCAAGCCCAGGAAGAGGTGTTAAGAGCGCTCACCCTCAATCCACACATACGCTGCAGCAGCAATGGCAAACACCAGAAGGAAAAGGATGAAAATAAAGGTCTCCAAGTTGTTGGCTGTCACTCTCTTCACCCCAAAGAGGATTGTTCGCAGCAGCTTCCCCTGAGAGGAGAATTGCCTTCAATGCAAGAAGCTATTCTGCAGCGTGCAATACAATTTCTTGTAGAATACATGACAAATGTATAAAATGAGGACAGTCTACATCCTGATTCTCCGCTGCCACGGCGCAGAATACATTCCTTTCATTGGGCCTGCCACAGAGCCTGCCAGTGCAGGGCCACCCGCAGGCTGGGCATTTAACATGCTAACCAGCTGTAGGTCAGTTATGTGTGTCCCTCACTACTCTTTATGTAAGCAGCCTTGACTTTCCCCCAATTCGATTTGAAAAAGTTACCTTGCACTTGTCTGGGTTTACACGAATGGGCAGTAATTGTTACTATACAGTACTTTGCCCAAAGTCCTAGTGACTCTGTGGCACTCAGGATTAGAAGCCAGGAGGCTGACTAGAGCCTTGTGTTCTATCCTCTAGACCGTATCAGCCACCCAGAAAGGAATTCCAAGAACCAACCTAACTTTTTTCCTCTTCCAAACAGGTGAATAATCTTGCCACCATAATCTGAATTTCTCTCCAGCAACTGGTCAGAACTACCTCCCATAAACAGAACAGAAATGGGTGTTCTCTCATGGACTTCTTACCTGAGATGTGTTGAAACCAGTCCTCAGAACGTACGCCACACACCCATTATCCACAGCTGGAACAAAAGCAGTAATCACAGCATTAAGCTCAGTAGAGATCTTTTTATACACACATTATAGCTACAATTAAACTGAGGCAGCATGTTCCTCTCAGCCTGCAGGAGAACAAGGCTTCCTTCAGTAAAAGACTTATTTTAAGACTGAATTTAAAAATCATAGCCACTGCCCAGCAGTTATATTGTTTAAACGGAGCAGGCCGAGCCATGGCATTCCATCAACCACCGCCTTCTGCTTGGCAAGTACGTACGTTTCAGTCCCGTGCTGGCTTTCTGGGGGGGAATGTGCTGCACAACCTTTGTCCCCCCAAATACAATGTGAAGTCTGGCATCTGTCTGCATGTCCAGGATATGCTCTGGATCAAGATCCTCAATGGGCTCCTGAGAAAAGAATTCAGAGAAGCAGTTCTTGTTTCCAGTTAACTGGATTCGTACCACTCCTCTATGGTCCCATCTCCCTGAGGCACTTTCAGCCACCTTGTGGGCAGGCTGCAGGAACGGACTTTGGATTTGAACAGGATACCTAGCTCCTGCCTTCGTCCTAAGCGCAGAGCCGGTTACCCAGGAGAATCCTGGGGTCAGTGGATTTGCTCACACTTGGCCCATGCGTTTCAGCAGGGAGGTTATTTGAAATGTTATGTTGCCATGTTTGAATCACACACTGGAATGAACATGAGGGAGATTCACTGGGCTTGAGGCTCTTTGTGCTCCACCCTCCCATCTGCTCAAAGCAGGCCAGACTGAGGAATGTGGGGGAGTGCAGAGCTGTGCCCACACATTGCAATCCAGCCGTAGCTGCAGCCAGACAAAACAGACATTTGGTTTCTCATCAATCCTGGATATGGGGGTGGAGAACATCCAGACAGACCTGGATTTTCTGGGGCAGAGTTTACACAAAGATTGATCTGCACCTATAAAGTCTGCACAGTTCAGATGCTGTGGTGGCTGGAATGAAACTTGGTGCATGAACAATGAAGATGTAACAAGCTTTACACAGGGCCTGTTTCACACCTTCATCTGAGGCACAGACTCTCCAGTCAGCATGGCTTCATCCACAATGCACTTTCCACGGAGCAAGAGCACGTCACATGGCACTAGGTTCTCATGAGGAGATCGGCCTGCAATCAAGAGAGTAAAATGCTTGCAGGTTTCCAAATCTGTCCCATGACCTTCACCAAAACACAAGCTTTGATGTGGACCAGAAGCATGATAAAGGCCTTTAGACTGCACTGAAAGAAGGATTTAAAAGGAGCACAATTCTTACTGTCATTCAAACTTTAGAGACTGGGACAACATTCTGGAGCAATGTAATCTAAAAAACCATAAGAATATAAGAGTGGCTGTACTGGGTCAGATCACAGGTCCATCTAGCCCAGTGTCCTGTCTGCCAAGTCACCAATGCCAGATGCCCCAGAGGGAGTGGACACAACAGGGAATCATCACTTGATCCCTTTCCTGTCATCCATTTCCAGACAGAGGCTAAGAACACCATTCCTACCCATCCTGGCTAATAGCATTGAAGAACCTACCTCTAGGAATATGCCTAGCTCTTTTTGAACCCTGTTAAAGTCCTAGTCTTCTAACATCTTCTGGCAAGGAGTTCCAAACGTTAACTCTGCACTGTGAGAAGACTTCCTTTTATTTGTTTGAAACCTGCTGCCTATTAATTTCATTTGGTAACCCCTAGTTCTTATATTGTGGGAAAAAGTAAATAGCTTTTCCTTATCCACTTTTTCCACATCAGTCATGATTTTATAGACCTCTATCATATACCCCTTTAGTCTCCTCTTTTCTAAGATGAAAAGTCCAACTCTTTTTAATCTCTCTTCATATGGAAGCCATTCCAAACCCCCATTTTTGTTGCAGTACAGGGATGAAGACACAGCATCCCATTCCCCCTCAACCTCCATCCCAATCCTCAGCTTTCCACTCTTAGAACCGCTGACCTGAAGCAAGGCAGCTGCAGTGGATTTTAGTCCTAATATTTAGACTTCTATCTTGGAGAATCAAATTTGCAATCTGTGGGATTGGAACTTGAGAGACTCTCTCAGACCGGTGAGTTTTCAGCCATCAATTGGCATTTCAAGATTCTTTGCTGACATTTTTATGAGCATTTAAAGATGGTGTCTGGGTTGAATTTTAAATGTAATTAGTCTCAGTCAATACATGCATGTGGAAGCGAGGGCTTTCGAGTATGTCAATCATGCAGGCTGTTACCAATGGAAACAATATCCCCTGCGATGACCTCGTCGCTGGAAATGGGACGCCACTTCCGGTTTCTGTACACCTGCAGAACAAAAACAGTGAGAGAAAGAACACTGAGGATACAGCAGTTATTTTGAATTAACTTTAATAGCATCTACACAGACAAACCGCTATTTCGAAATACATTCAAAACAGTGGAGCCCTTATTTCAAATTTGATAATTCTCATTCTATGAGGAGTAACGCCAAATCTGAAATAGCTATTTCGAATTAAGTGCTGTGTAGACACTTAATTCGAAACAGGGGGCCTCCAGCCCTTCCCACGAAGCCCTGGTGGCCACTCTGGGCACAACCAGGAAAACTTACTCTCCTCTCCCCCAGCCCTGGAGCCATTAAAGGGGTAGACCCTGGCCGCAGTGCCTGTGCCAGCTCCAAGCGCCTGCCAGCCCAGAGCCAGCAGTGGCCACCGGGGCCCCTGACCCAGTGGCCCCAAAACATGAGCCAGCAAGCCACTAGCAGCCAGCCCCCCACTGCTCCCCAGAAGCAGTCTGCCAGCTCCCAGGAGCCTGACAGGGGCTGGAGAAGGCGGGCGCCTTCCTGGTCCAGGGTGGAGATCATGGACCTTATTCAGGTTTGGGGGGGGGGGGTGCCCCCAACTTCCATGATCTCAGCCCTAGATGGAGGAACACAGCCGTCTATGGTAGGATAGCTGCCAGCCTGGCCACCAAAGGCCACATGCAAACCCAGGAGCAGGTTTGCATGAAAGTCAAGCTGGTCTGGCGAGACCCCCAACCCTGAGCTTCCCCTCTCCCTTTTTCCCCAGGTTTCTCCCTCCCCTCTTCCACCCTCTCTCTTCCCCTCTCCCACCTCCTTTTCCCAGTCTCCCCAGAGGTCCATCCCTCCCCAGGTTTATTCAATAAACCCAGTTTCTATTTTTGAACATACGTGTCTTTTATTTGACATCAGGAAGGGGGGCTAGGGAGGGGTAAGTGGAAGGACGTGAGGGAGGAATGGGGCACGAGCTCCCGGTGGGGAGGACCAGGGAGGCTCTGAGGGTTCCTTGGGGTGGACGCTCTCTCTCAGGGCCTCCTGGATCTTGACAGCCCCCTTACAGATCCCCAGATGGCAGCCTGCAGCAAGTGCAGCCAGGCTGAGGGCAATGACCCCACGAGACACACCGGCGTGCCCAGGGACAGCTCTGGCTCCATGTGGCCGAGTGCTGTGGTGTCCCGAGTGTGGGCACTCAGGGCACTCCAAGACAGGACTGCTTTGCTGTCCCTCATCGAGGTAGACAAGCAAGCTGGGAACCCTGAGAACTGTCTGTCTGGGGCGGGAGTAGGGTCCCTTTAAGCACAGAGCTCAGTTAGCCTCAGGCAGCAGCCCCATACACTAAGTCCCAACCTGATGCCCTGACGGCACTGGTTCCAGCCAGCTTTAACTTCGGTTCAGGGTCCACTCAGTGTGGACTTGCTATTTCAAAATAGTTTTTGTATCTAGATGTGTTATTTCAAATTAGCTTAATTCGAATTAACTATTTCGAATGAAGTTAATTCGAAATAGTGCTATAGTGTAAACATACCCTTGGACTCGAAGCTGAACTGGGCTCTTTTGGAATTGCTCCCAATGAACCATCTTTCCCCTTGCTGAGCACACACATGCGTGACATAATCCTGTTGTTTTACAGTAAATCTGAATTTTAAACAAAGGTTAGAACTATTCACAATAAGAGGCCAAAAGCTCGGAATAACTTAGCAAGAGTTAAACAAGTGCATGCAAGGCAACACAGTGTCAAAAGGCTAATTGGACATAAGAAAAGAGGAAATACAGGAAATGCTTGTTCACTCCCCAAGGTGTGCCTATTTAGAGGTAAACACTGCTCTTTTCTACAGGCCATGTCTAATGGGCCTAGCACGCTCCTGGACTCTATACTCAACATCCCAGTGCAGAGTTTTTGATCATCATCCCTCTGCTCTCACTTACCTGAATCATGTATGGCTTGTTGCCCATTTTTCGGATCTCTGACATATTTCTCATTTGCTGTTGGACCAGAGAAGCTTCAAATGCCACCAGCATAGACAGGGTGAAGACACTGTAGTACCAATATTCATCCAGGCACCAGAGACCCACACAGAACACCTGGAGAAAATGGAGGTGGAAGCCAGTTCAGTACTCAGCCCATAAAGAAGCTAACATGTCCCTGAAGTCCAGCCCATCAGTGCCTGCACTATACACGAGCTTGGCACTAGCATGTCACAGAGACAGCTCAGCAGGAGGAAACAGAGTTTTGACTTGACAGGGACAGAACTCCTTTGTCCTCCACAGAACAGATGCAGCCTGTGCAGAGACAAGGCAAACACCTCCTCCAAGTGCTGTCCCGAACCAGTTCTCTAGCCTCAGGCTCTGGCCTCTCTGCTGAGGCTATCAACAAAGGGGGCAGTTCACGTCAGCTATGATGGGAACTGGAATAGCATCCACCACACACTGGCCAGTATGACTGACCAGAGATGTGTCAGCTCCTATCCCCAAAATCATAAAGTGTCCACCCCGCCCCCCAGCTACCACACACACTACAGTAGACGAAAAGTGCATTTTTGGCTTATGAAATTGGCTAGCTGTTTCCAGATTCCCAAACTAAGATTTCAGATTAGAGGGAATTTCCTCCTTTGCACCCTGAGGACAATAGTTACAGCTTTTATTTACCTGAAAGACAAAGAAAGGGGCTGTGGCTCTCTCTTTAAAGAGCTCCAAGAATTCTGGCACCACCATTTCTGCTCTGGAAAAGAATCAAACCTTGGTTAATGTTGGTGTTCTGGCCTTACATAAAACTACTGCAGCCTCTGGAGTACAAATAGAAAGTTCTGTTCCTGTTTGTACCAGAACATCTTCCCCTTCTTTTCATTTACTTTTAGATGCAGAGGGTTTGAATCTATAACCAGATTACCCAGAGACAGTCTGACACCTACAATTTCTGGCAGGCCCTGAACACTCACTTGTTCGTGCCGTATTTCTTTTCCGCCACTCGGATCTCTTTGTCCTCCTGGTAACCTCGGGCACTCTGGTAATAGCTGAGGGGGTGCTCCACCGGGAAAGCCACAGGAAGAAACTGTTTCTTGTCATCGACCTCGTAAGAGTACTTAATTTTCTGAAACTCAAAGGAAAGGGCTTCCTGGCCATCTTCATCCTGAAGGGATTATGCATAAGGGAAGAGCACATAGACTTTCACACCCAAGGATCCTTACAGTGGGCCACATCACTTCTGATATAATATAAGGAACAGTCCATGCACTGGCTTGGAAAGTATCAGATGGGACCACGTGGACATTTACATCTTTTGTTCCTAAACACTGTCTGTGAGACTACTGGTGTTAGCTACAAATGTTGCATTTTCTGAAGCCTCTTATTCCCTGCATGTGATGGATAAAAGCTGGCTTTCAGCCAAGCTCTGGGGTTTTAATTTAAATTAGTTTATGTGAAAAGCAAGTTGGAGAAGGGGACATTTGCTAAAAAACAGCATTCCTGGGCAGCTGTCAGCTATTACAAGGGGCTGGAGTCTAAGTCTGTACCTGGTCTCGATGAAGTGGCACAAGTTCTGCAGATCCATTATTTGGGGTTGGCACAACTTTAGCTAATGTAGCTTTCCTAGGGCTGGGTTCCTGAAAAACACAAGGTAAACATGCACTCTATAAAGCCGGTTACAGATACTAAAGGTCAGTGGAAGCCAAGAGGAATCCATGTAGTCACTGGGAGAGACTGTGAGCAAGTCAAACACATAGAACATTCCTCTCTAACTGGATGATCTGGATTTGTCATTGATATTTTAAAACTACCCAGGAAAGGCCAACATATGCAATGAGAATTATCCTATACCCTGACTCTCAAGATAGGACTGAGTTCCTAGTTGTTCTTTGAAAAGAGGCATGAGAGGGAGAGGGCATGAGGCAGAGGAATCAGGTGAACTTAGTTGAGCCAATATGTCAGGGGTGGCCAACCAGTTAGAGACAAAGAACCAAAATAGCTGTGGATACAGTGCAAAGAGCCACGTATTATATATTTATTTTGAGAGAGAGAGAGAATACAAAATGTAGTGACAAAAATAACATTACAGGACATTTCAGACAAAAACCAATAAAAAAGTCTCTAGTCACTTAAAAAATTCATGGCCAGTCCATAGATCTTCAGAGAACTTGACAAGGAATAAACATTAAAAAAAAAAAAAAAAAACCTTTAAAAATACAGTAATATTCTCATACTAAAAAAAGCATCCCCACCACGTATTTTAAATGTTACACTACTGCCCTATTAGGTCCTGTGAGTTTTTTTAAATTAAGCTGATCTGAGAAGTGCCTGTTTCACTCTAGCTTGTTGATCTCTAGTATGATTTCCTTTTTTTTTTTTTTAAACTCGCGAAGATTATGGCTTTTTTATAGTTCTAAAAATTTAGGTCTGTCCCAGACTACAAATATAAGAGGTTCAAAAACAATAATGGAGAGACTCATATATCTCAGAATAATTGCTTCAGCCTGGCAAACAATAGCCGTTGAATTTTCTTTAAAGAAACACAGTGTAAACCAGGTACAAGCTGATTCTTTTTTTGTCCTGCAATTTAAATATGACATCTGTGTTGGCTGCCTTATTCTGCATCCATGAAGACTCTGAGTTTAAGAGTGATAGAAATTTGAGTTTAAGGTGCTTCAGTTCCCCGCTCTAACCCAATGCCTCCCCCCTCCCCCAGAGCCAGGCACTCCCAGTCCCCCCGCTCTAACCCAATGCCTTGGTCTCGGAGCCAACACCGCCATGCAGCTCAGAACTAGCAAGAGCCACATTTCTTTAAGCAAAGAGCCATGGGTTGGCCACCCCTGCAATATGCTGCAGAGGACAGAAAAGGGAATGGGAATAGCTGCACAGTTTGAGACTCTGAATACAAAACAATTATCCACAAGCTCTTCCTAGACTAGCAATCGTTGTAAGTCAGGTCACATCTCACCAGAAAGAAAGTTTCCCATAAATTTGGTAACGACTCAGATTTGATCAGCAAGCTTGATGTCCTACTAACTTTGATATGATCAACACAACTGCTCAGCAAACCAGGAGTTCCCCTTCTGACTGCTCTAATGATGCCCAACAAAAACACAAGTATCATCGGCATGCTCTCGAACCTTCTCCACATGCATGGTGCTATGGTAATTTCTCTACAGACACCCAGGGTGCTCCCAGACTACTCTGCTGAAGTGTCCTCTGTGTGCATCCTATATCGAAGGAGCTGAACACCTCACAGTATGGAAAAACTTAGCTTTGCAGAAATGTTATTATGTACGCTCTCAGTGACTGGTGTGGATACACCTATGTCCTTGCAATATCAGAAAACTTTAAAACAAAGCACATGTGGGAAGTTCCCAGAAGCTTACCACTGCCATTCTAATAAAAATCACAAGTCATGTTCAAACAGCGTCATATGATCTCCCTTATACTCGAGGCAACTGAGCTAGATTAGGGCAAACATGACAGAATTCACTCAACAGTCTGAGGACCCTGGCATGGAGGAACACTAGGCAGCTGAGGATCATTATGAGCTATGAAGATTTTCAGTGAGGGACAGAGAGAGGAGACTTACGATCCTGCATCATTCCACACTATTTTAACTGACTCCCTTTTTAAATTTCCTAGGTTTGTCACCAATTTTTGAGTTTTGTTTTCAGACATAAAGGAGAGAAAAGGTTGTAGTGGTGGGGAAGACATAATCCAATGGTACCTTCAGGTCCTTATGAGCATCAGATAGCTAAGTATTAGCAGAGAGACTTTGACAGAAAAATGCACTATGCTATGCAATCTTCTAAGGCAGTGGTCTCCAACCTTTACACACCCAAGATCACTTTTTAAATGACAGAACAAGCCAAGATCTACTGCCCCGCTCCTTCCTTGAAGCCTCGCCCCCTCTATTCTTCCTCTCCATCACTTGCTATCCCCAACCCTTATACTGCTGCTTCCCCCCCCCCCCAATTCTTCTGTAGGTAGAGGTTTTTCCAACATTTGGCCTGTCTAGACTGGACCAAATGTCAGAAAAATCCCTTCTTTTGGAAGCCTAATAACCTGCCTAATTTTTCATTTGCACTCAGTTACTTGCATGCAGGACACCTTCAGCCACCCTGAAGAATTCTTTTGGTTTCCTTGCTATTTACATTGTTAATTCCTGTTACTCAAGTTCTAGATCAGGGATGGGGAACTTAAGGCCTGAAGGCCAGTTGTGGCCCCCGGCTTGCCTGGATCTGGCCCCTGAAGCTTTGGGCTGTCCCCCCAGCATTGGGGAGCCCGTGCTGGTGCTCCAGCCCCTCCACAGGGCTGGAGCACACAGACTCTACTAGCCTGGGCCCCCCTAGGCTCTGGTGTGCAAGGGGAATGTGGGTAGTGTTGTTTTTCTGCTTCTCAGTCAGGGGCCACATCAGTGAGGGTTGGCTTTTTTATTTTTTTGTTTGTTTTGTTTTTCACTTGTGTGAGGCCCCCAACTCATTTTTCTGTGGTCAGCAGCCCTGACCCAAAACAGATTCCCCACCTCTGTTCTAGATGTTTATCGCTCCTGACAAAGATAACTATATTTGTAACATATACAGCTACAGAGGGTTTTGAATAGCTACTGCCTGCAACCCATAGCAGTAACAAGTTGTCTAGTCAGACACACTACCCACAATACTAGGCAAACATTAAGACATGGCCCATAGTTTTGTCAGCCAGCTGCAAGGGCTCCTTCACTTTGAGAACACCTTGACTGTCTGAATAAATGTCCAGGGTACAGTTGCAGACCTATGCCAGCTACTCTAGAGACTAGTTAATGAAACTGTACCAGAAGTTTTTTTGCCAACTTGCAGTTAGACATGCAACTGCTCCTAGGAGGAAGCTACAGACAGTTACAGGAACAGCCATAAAGTGGGTGCATAATTGGCTGGATAACCGTAGTCAGAGAGTTGTTGTTAACGGTTCTAAATCCTGCTGGAAAGGGATAACAAGTGGAGTTCCTCAAGGGTCTGTTTTGGGACCCGTACTGTTCAATATCTTCATCAATGATGTAGATATTGGGATAGAGAGTACGTTTATTAAGTTTGCAGATGATACCAAACTGGGTGGGGTTGCGACTTCTTTGGAGGATAGGGACATAATTCAAAATGACCTTAGCAAGTTAGAGAAATGGTCAGAGGTAAACAGGATGAGGTTTAATAAAGAGAAATGCAAAGTGCTCCACTTAGGAAGGAACAATCAGTTCCATACATACAAGATGGGAAGCGACTGTCTAGGAAGGAGCATGGCGGAAAGGGATCTAGGGGTCATAGTGGACCACAAGTTGAATATGAGTCAACAGTGTGATGCTGTTGCAAAAAAAGCAAATATGATTCTAGGTTGTATCAACAGGTGTGTTGTAAGCAAAACTCGTGAAGTCATTCTGCCGCTCTACTCTGCACTAGTTAGGCCTCAGCTGGAGTACTGTGTCCAGTTCTGGGCGCCACATTTCAAGAAAGATGTGGAGAAATTGGAAAGGGTACAGAGAAGAGCGACAAGAATGATTAAAGGTCTAGAGAACATGACCTATGAAGCCAGGCTTCATGAACTGGGCTTGTTTAGTTTGGAAAAAAGAAGATTAAGGGGGGACATGATAGCGGTTTTCAAATATCTAAAAGGGTGTCACAAGGAGGAAGGCGAAAATTTGTTCCTCTTGGTTTCTGAGGACAGGACAAGGAGTAATGGGCTTAAAGTGCAGCAGGGGAGGTTTAGATTGGACATTAGGAAAAAATTCCTAACTGTCAGGGTGATCAAATATTGGAATAAATTGCCAAGGGAGGTGGTGGAATCTCCCTCTCTGGAGATATTTAAGAACAGGTTAGATAGACATCTGTCAGGGATGGTGTAGGTGGAGCTTGGTCCTGCCTTGAGGGCGGGGGGCTGGACTCGATGACCTCTTGAGGTCCCTTCCAGTCCTATTATTCTATGATTCTATGAAGAAAACCAACCAGCCCAGTTGCCACAGTGCCTCTCAGGTCCCAGCAACAGGTGGAACAACGCATACTGATAAAGAAAGCTAAGCGGCACCCCAGATATTTGTGCAATTCTTTTTGTGCTAAAATAGTTATCACACCTGCAAGCATGGCCAGCCCAGCCACATACATCCCCAAGTAAAACCAGACCAGCTTGGCTAGTCCAGATTCAAAGGAGAGATATTTCTATAAAACCAAGTGTTTTATACCCCACCGATAATCCCCCTGCCATTCTGTTTCACTTTCTTCCTACAAGCGTGAAGTGTTACGCTAGCACAGTGATCTCCAACCTTTTTAACCACAAGATCACTTTTTCAATTTAAGTGCAATATAAGATCTATCTCAAACCAAAGTACCCTCGCCCCACTACCTTCCCACCCCTTCTTTGAGGCCTCACCCTGCTCACTCCATCCTCACTCACTTTTACCAGGCTGGGTAGAGGGTTGGGATGCAGGCTCTGGTCTTGGACCAAGGGGTTTGGAGTGTGGGAGGGGCTCCGGGCTTAGCCCAAGGTCAGGAGCTGAGATCCAGGAGGGGTTTCAGGATGCAAGCTCTGGGAAGGAGTTTGGGTGCAGGGGGACTCACGTCTGGTGCAGGAGATTGGATGCAGGAGGAGGCTCAGGATTGGGACAGGGGTTCAGGAAGCAGGCTCTGGCTGGGTGCCATTTAACTGAGATGGATTTCAGGTGGTGGAGCAGTGGGGTTAAGGCAGGATTCTCCTGCCCTGGCCCTGCACCACTCCTGAAAGCAGCTAGCACGTACAGCAGTGGCTCCAGGGCATCATGGGCTGCCCCTCATCTACAGGCACTGAGCCCACAGCTTCTACTAGCCATGGCTCTCCATTATTGATCAATGGGAGCTGCAGGAGCGGTGTCTGCAGGCAAGGACAGCATGTGGAGACCCACCCTGTTCTGCCTTTCTCAGGGGCTGCAGGGACATGCCAGCCACTTCAAGGACCGGCAATTACCATAAGGATAATTACTACTGCCATGACAGCTTAAACATTTTAGAACTCACTACTCAAAGCTTAAGAAATGAAATGAAATGCAAATGAAAATTATGAAATGCACACACCAGTCAAAAAATAACACACTTCGCAAGCAGTAAAACGATTAACAACCACCCTCCATTTATGTGTTGGGTCAAGGGATGAGAGTGAAGAACAGTGTGTGTTTGTGAAAATAACAGACACACACACACAGTGTGTGAGAGTAACAGAGTTTTGCACTGTCAAGCTCCCTCCATCCCCTTATCCCTGTGTGGAGACAGTGTACAGAAGTGGTGGGGAGGGGGGGGGATCACCCTGACATCAGCACCTCCCCTCTTCTCCCTCCCACACCCTGCACAGCAAACAGGAGGCTCCCAGGGGGGCAGCTCCAAGGCAGAGGGCAGAAGCAGCATGACAGTGGATGGAGGGGCAAACAAAGTGCTAGCACTGGATAGCTTCCTGTCCAACACAGTCAGGATCACCTGTCAGAGGCTCCAAGACCTACCAGTAGATCCTGATCTACTGGTTGGTGATCACTGCTATAGGGCTATGAAACCACTGCCATGTCACAGCAAATGAGTCATCCCTGTAAACTCAACTGCCACCTCACACCAGAGAAGTGGCTGCAGTTCCACAGACAGAGAAGCAACCCTGCTGGATAGTTACTGGTATCCATGGTGGCCCGTCAGAAGTGTTATTACTCGTTATTGTTACTTTACATCTCTACAGCCTTCTCTACCCCACACCAGCATATTACAGCAGACAACTCATGGGCAGCAGAGGAAGGGGAAACATCCAAACTCAAGACACTAGAGTAGCCTCCTAGTATTCTATAGAGATCCCAATGGACATTCCAATGTCTCCATGTTACAGAAGGGACAAAGGGAGACTGGGTTTCACTCTGAGCCACCCAGACTAAGAAAATGAAAGGCAAGTGAGAAGGGAGGTGACCCTACCCAAGAACTGCCTGGGTCAGGCCAATGGTCCATCTAGCTCATCATCCTGTTTTCCAACAAAGGCTTATTCCAGATGCTTCAGAAAAAGTGAACAGCAGAGGGCAGGGATCCAGGGACCCTCCCCGTCACCCAGGCCCAGCTTCGGCTGCCAGAGGTTCAGGGCCTGCAGAGCAGGGGAGGGACCAACAATCAACGGACCCACCCACGTCTCCGCCCCAGCCCCGGGCCGGCCACAGCTCAGCGGCACGGAAAAGCCCCAGGCAGGGCTCAGGGCCCCAGCTTCAGCCCGGCCCGGCGGAGCTTCGGCTTGGGGGGGCTCCAGAACCTCGCACGTGGCGACCTTTGACCCCGAACGCTTCCCCGCTCGCGCGACCCCTGACCCCATGACTCACCCTGACGCAGGTGAGCGCGCAGTGCGCGTGCACGGACCACAGTCCCGAGAGCGCGGTGAGCAGGTGCGCGACCCCGATGGCGGCGAGCGCCAGCAGCGCGGCCTCGGGGGGCCCGCGGCCCGAGCCGGCCTCCTCTCCCTCCGCCTCCCCCCACACGGCCCAGACCCGGGGCCCCCACAGCCACAGCCAGGCCGGGTACAGCCCGGCCACGAACGGCAGCACGGTGCCGTGCAGCAGCCGGGGCCGCCGCCGGTACAGGGTGACCGCAGAGACCAGCTCGTCCGCGGGGCCCGGAGCCACAGCGGCCGCCGCCATCTTCCGGGAGCCCTCCTAGCAACGCGCCGCTTCCGCTTCCGGGGACACGGTGCCCTCAGCCCCCACCGCGCGTGCGCTACACCGCGCCGACAGGCCGCGCATGCGCGGCGACTGGCCCGATTGCCTCTAGTGTCGTGGCTCGGCGGGCGAGTCTGTGCGCATGCGGCCTGGGACGGACCGCGGAAGTGGCCTGGCTGCGCCTGTGCTCCGCGCGGCGGCATGTGAGCGCGGGGGCGGGGCTGGCCGGGGGGGGCGGGTGGCCCCTGGGGCGAGCCTGGCCCCTGGAGGGGGGGCCGGGGGGGCAGGGTGGTCCCTGGAGGGGGCTGGTCGGGGGGTGCAGGGTGGTCCCTGGAGGGGGGGCTGGCCGGGGGGGGGGCAGGGTGGCCCCTGGGACGGGACGGGGGGGCAGGGTGGTTCCTGGGGCGAGCCTGGCCCCTGGAGGGGGGGCCGGGGGGGGGCGAGCCTGGTCCCTGGAGGAGGGGCCGGGGGGGCGAGCCTGGCCCCTGGAGGGGGGGCCGGGGGGGGCGAGCCTGGTCCCTGGAGGGGGGGCCGGGGGGTGCAGGGTGGACCCTGGGACGGGAGGGGGCAGGACGGGACGGGGGGTGCAGGGTGGCCCCTGGGGCGAGCCTGGCCCCTGGAGGGGGGGCCGGGGGGGCGAGCCTGGCCCCTGGAGGGGGGGCTGGCCGGGGGGTGCAGGGTGGTCCCTGGAGGGGGGGCCGGGGGGGGCGAGCCTGGCCCCTGGAGGGGGGGCTGGTCGGGGGGTGCAGGGTGGTCCCTGGATGGGGGGCCGGGGGGGGCGAGCCTGGCCCCTGGAGGGGGGGCTGGCCGGGGGGTGCAGGGTGGTCCCTGGGACAGGGTGCAAAGGGGGATAGTCGCTGGGGGCATCTGGCCCCCCGGCCGGGTTGGGGGAGGTGCGTGGGGCATTTCCTGAGTGGGAGGGGGCCGGGCGCTTCCCGCTGACTCTCGGGTCTCTCCCCAGGGAGGCCGCCCTGGAGGTGGCGGCGCGGTACTGCCGCGACGAGATGGAGCAGTACGGGCGCTGTGTCGCCTCCAGCCCCACCACCTGGCAGCAAGACTGTGACCAGCTTAAGCTCAACATATCCCGCTGCGCCTCCTCCCAGTGAGTGCAAGGCCCCTCTCCTGCCCCACTCAGCCCAGCCCTTTGTGCTCCTAGTGGGGGTCTGCCCTCAACCCAGCCAGTGGCACGAGGCACGACCTTCTGTCCAGCCAGCTCTCTACACACCCCATGGCTCCCATCGCCATGGTATCTGAGCAGCTCATGCAGGTGCATCAGTATGCCCCCACCTTTACGAGCTGAGGGGCTATTCACCCCATTGCATAGCTGGAAGCAGAGCAGCAGGGAGAGGAAATGACCATGGCCACACCAGGGCCTGGACTCCGTTCATAGAGTAATATGAATTCTGTAACCACAAGGCCAACCTGCTCCATCTGTTGTGCATCCAATTGCTAAAATTTTACACCTGCTGCTGAGCACATTCCTGACTTCCCTACAGCTACTTTCTCTAGAGATTTAAACATGTTCTTAGAGCTCAGGGTCTGTATGTGCTTGCTTTTTTGCAGCCCCATCGTGCAGAAGATCCGCCATGACTGTGCCGAGCCCTTCACTGCATTTGAACAGTGCTTGAAACAGAACCAGGCCTCTGTCATGAACTGCACAGAACACATTAACCAGTTTCTGATTTGTGCCGATCAGGTGAAGCTGACAACTTAAGGTGAATGAAGTGTCAGCTGGAAACTTGAAAGCCTCTATTCATCTCTAGCAGAGGCAGTCTACCTCTTCTCCAGCCCTAGAGATTGCTTCCTGGAGTCAGATTGGAGACCAGAGGGCCAGCTGTAACCATGGTTCTTGCAATAGTGACACTTGACTGCGAAAAGCCAGAGTGACCAGATAACATGTTTCACCCAAGTCTCCAATTAAGTAGCAGATGGTAATGACAGTCACCATGAGCTTGAGCTGACAGCCATGTGATGAAAACCATGAACACTGTTGCCAATCCCTTGAGCCATCTTGGTTGCTGCCATGAGCCTATGACTTCAATCTCACTTACAATCTGGAGTAATGTACATCAAGCTTTTGCAGTAGAATCTGCTACTTGACTTCTCTGAGCACTTTCTTTCAAAGGATTTGGGCTTTGATGGAGCAGTATAAAAATCATCTTGTTAATTTTGTGGAAACTCCTAGAAAGCTGCAGAATTACTTATCAGCTGTCTGTAAACGCTATAACTTCAGGACTAGAGTTTCACATATTGCATAACCACTGACTCATTTCCTGCTGTCTTTCCACAGGGAACATGGAACACCTTCACCTTCAGGAATGAGACCAGCTTTCCTAGCTGTGGGGCAGTACCTGGCACAAAACAGAACGTGGTACAAGACTCCATGCTCTGGCTTCCCTCCGTTTCCAGCCACATGCACCTGAACAGTTGGATTCCCAGCTGGAAACATTCTGATGTCAGAATTTGCCAGGGTGCTGTTAGTGCCACTTTTTCTCTCTGCTCTCACACAGCCCTAAACAGCACCATTAATTAATCAATCAGCTACAGAAACTGTAAGAAAGAGACAATAAAGGCTCAACTCTGCACTGAAATTGAGACGGATGGCTGAAATTGACCCTTAACTTGTCCTGTTTACTGCAACGTATTCTTTCCTACTCCCTACAATATTTGGGCACAGTGTTTCTGTACCCCAATGAATAATTCATAAAAACTAAAGAGCTGGCTCTAGCTTCCTCCTGATGATATGGGGAACTGCTGTGAGAATCTGGCTGACAGCACTGAAATCCACGTGATAAATAAAGAGGGAGCATCAATCTGTTTAGGTCCCAAAACTGAACAGCCCCAAAACTATTCATCATTCCCATTGCTGACATGTTACTGAAAGGCTGTAGATACGCCTGACTTATGCTCTGCTTTGGAGCCAGCAGAGGGAGTCTTGTCAACAGCCCGAGCTGTAGGGATACCTGATAACTAGCACTGCCCATGTTTGAAATGCTTTACAGAACTTGACCATAATAGAAACAAGATGACAAACACATGCCTACATGGTGGGAGAACACTGATATAGAGGGTGGTGACAGGGAAAGAGAGGTAATTTTAGAGTTGCAGACAATGTAGGGGAATGAAAATGACACAAAACATAGTGGATTGTTCTCATGAGAGAGATGAATTAAGGACAAGAGGTTTGGCTTTGTGAATCCTTTGAGCACCTTGCTCTGCAAGGAGAGCCATCTTGAGCATTCCCAAAGCAGACACAGCTGTACAAGAAACACCGCTAGGGCAGAGTATGGGGCATTGGGTCTTCTGGGTTCAATTCCCAACACTTCTGGTTTGATTTCCAAACTTGCGAGAGTCTTTGGTGGTGATCAATGGCTACCTCTAGACTGGCATGATTTTCTGCAAATGCTTTTAACGGAAAAGTTTTTCCGTTAGATTGACACAGACGCTTTTGCGCAAAAGCACTTATTGTGGAAAAGCATCTGTGCCAATCTAGATGCGGTTTTGCGCAAGAAAGCCCCGATCGCCATTTTCGCCATCGGGGCTTTTTTGCGCAAAGCAGTCCTGAGCTGTCTACATTTGTGCAAGAGGGCTTTTTCCCGAACGGGAGCAGCATAGTATTTGCGCAAGAACGCTAACAATCTTACATCAGATCGTCAGTGTTCTTGCGCAAATTCAAGCGGCCAGTATAGACAGCTGGCAAGTTTTTCCACAAAAGCAACTGCTTTTGCAGAAAAACTTGCCAGTCTAGATGCAGCCAATGTGTGTGCAATGGGGATGAGTCCCATCTACCAGCAGAGGTATAAGGCTTAATTTGGATGTTAAAGTATTTTGAGACACTCAGAGGCCATAGAGAAGGACACACTGATAGGCTTATTCAGACTCTGCTTCTTTAAGCTGCTGGGGCCACCCAACAAGAGAGAGAGGTACAGGCCGTGAGCCCAGGCAGTGCACCCCTGTGTAGTGAAGGGAGCCCTATTCCTTGTATAGAAACCAGAATGTGGATGTCCAATCACATATTCCGCAAGTCCCATATTCTAAATCCTGCTGTGAGTCTGTAGCATGCTTTAATTTGAGGCAGTCACCTTCCACGGGCTCAGCAAGGACCAAGCAAGGTTTATCTCTGACCTGGTTCCTAACTATTTCTGTCTCCCTGGCCAGGACACATTCCTTGTCTGCCTTTCAGCTGAGGCAGAGGGCCAGGTTCTTGCCTCTGAGCATGTGGTGTTTGGTGAACATAATTTGCAATCTTCCACTAGCCCATCTTGGCAGAGATTCCCTTCTCCAGAGTGGTGGTGGCAGATTGAAGGTTGTCTGTTCCAGCTTCTAACGAAGCCCAAATCATGCAGCTGGCTGACAGTGCTGTTGTGCTGCTTGCTATAACCTTGTTAGCTGCTGTTCCCTACCCCAGAGGTGGCTGCATTTCAGTAGTGAAGTGATGTGTGGGGGGTCACTTATAACTGAGGGGCTGTGTCTAGACTGCATCCGTAAAAGGGATGCAAATTAGACACATTGCACTTGCAAATGAAGCGGGGATTTAAATCCCCCCGCTTCATTTGCATAAAAATGGCTGCCGCTTTTTTCCGGCTCGGAGCTTTGCTGGAAAAAAGCGCCAGTCTAGACGCGGATCTTTCGGAAAATAAAGCCTTTTCCAAAAGATCCCTTATTCCTCTTAAAATTTTCGACAGCTTGGCATTGCTTGGGGCCCTTCCACAATGCAGAAAACAAACTACTGAAAACCACAGAATACGAACAAGAGAACACAAACATTGGAAATGCTCATCTTCATGCCCTGTCTCCTAGGCCATGGAGAATATATTGCACTAAACACAGTGCAAGCAAGACAGCCAAAGACAGGCTGGACTCTGGCACAAACTGCAGCCCAAGTCAAGAGAGAATAGCACAGCGCTGGGCAACCTAGGCTAGTGAGTGGGTCACATGACTGGCCCTCCTTCATGTCAGTGGGCCATGAGATTGTCGTGACCAAGACAGTGTCCCAGGAGAAGGTAGTTTTGCTAAATGTGCTTGTGTCTCTAGAATTTGCAGGTGTGCCCATCGAAGCGTAGTGGTCCTTAGAGTGGATGCCAAAGGGGCACACGGCTCCGATATTCAATGAGGTGTGCAATCAGCATGCACCTCACTTCACGGCCCTTGCTGTCCATATATGTCACTTCAGTAATACTGGTAGGAAAAAACAACGTAGAACTGGCAACAGTAAACAAAATGTCTCACAGGCCACACTCAGAACCCTGATGGGCTGCAGATTGCCCACCGCTGTAATAGCCTCATACAAACAACTGCAGGATGCGCTTAGATGTTGGAGATGCACCAGAACTGGGCTGAGCCCTACAAAAGTCAAACCCATGCATTCTGCTCCATTGCCAAAGGCCGCAGAGAGGTTCAGCCAAATTAATCCCGACGGCCTCAACTCACTAGGTAAATCTGTATGTTCCATGGTGGGAGCATCACAACACAGATTTAGAGTCACTGTGCGGCGGACGGTCAAGCTTACCATTCCCATCAACGCAAACCAGACCAGAAAGAAATGTTCACCCCAGCAGAATTGACAGAGGAGCCCAAAAAGCCCCCAATGTTAAGTTACGTCAGAAGCTCTAGACTATTTCTGGCTGCATCACAGACCATGTGACACATTCTTCCTCCTGGGGTTAATGCTAGTGGGGTGTTCTCCCTTTAATTCACACACACAGCCCGTCTGTGCCACTGCAGTAACAGGCTCCTTGGAGGCCACACCACTACGGGCAGAAATGGAAGGGACTCTTTGTCCTTCAACTTCCAGCAGGGGCATTCCTTTCTGCTGCCCAGAACTGGTCCTCTCAGCGTTTTGCTTGACTCCTTGCCCGTACACCAGAGTCTTGTGTCCAGCCAAGAGGCAGTGTTGGCTGCTAGGCAGAACAGGGGCTTGGGCGTCAGGGACCAGTCACTGCACCTTTCTTTGCCTGTTTCCTCAGCTCTGAACTGCATCATGCCTGTTTTGTCAGGCCCAACAGGGCACCAAGCCCCTGTTCTGCTAATTGCTGCCTGTAATGGGCTCTGAGGTCCACAAGAGGGCGAAAGCCAAAGACCATTAGTTCAGGTAATTCTTTGCTGGTTTTTTCCTCTGTTCCCTTTTGATTTAGAGCCCTCTCCATATATGAAATTAAGTGTGCTGGGAGTCTCAGCCCGGTACTTTAACTTCTGTTGAAATCAAGTTTCCTTTCAAGTGGAACTTTAAAACCAACAAGGTGAATTACGCATGAGCCTAGAATGAGGAGCTAACAAAAGCTTCTCTTTAATTTTTCATCCAGAAAATGCTCTAATTTTACACTCTGTTTCTCTTATTTAAAAGAGCCATAAATCAGCATGTTCCTTTGGTGTGGGCAGTCACAGGAGAAGATTTAGTACCGCTGGCAGGCCCAGGACTGACATGGGCAGTGGCAAAGGGTAGAGAGCTGTGCAGAACCACATTCCATTCACACACATGGTTGCTTTACTTGGCTCCCATCCAGCTGACATCACATCGCTGCAAGGCAAGGGAAAGGCTGGACAGAAGGGAGCACCCTTGTTTTCTGGTCAACCATAATTTTTAAAGTGTTTAGCTAGATAGACGGAAACGAAACACGTCTGAGCACGGGACGGCATCGGGACCTCCCAGGTTTTACTCCCACCAGAGACACCGGTACACTGATAGCCTCCATCCCTGAAAAAGAACGTCATTTTGTCTCCTGACATCTCGAGGTGAAGGGCCATCAGACTGACAGGTGTATCCCTTACAGAAAAAAGGAGGCTGTGCAGGGTAATGGTCACTGCTCATGGTGGTAGGAGTCTCTGCAATGTGACCTGGGGCATGCCGCTTGACCTGTCTGTGGCCCTGTCTCTCCACATGCACATGGGGTATCATGTCTCTACTTCCCCACACCGGTCTGAGCCTTAATCCAGGAACGTCTGTGAAAGGCTTTGCAAAGCCTTCACAGAGAAACAGCAGGGTGTCAGACTCCTAGCCACAGGGTGACAGCCCATGCCACAAAACGAACAAACGTCAGGCTAGCAGTATTCAGCAATGCCACAAGTGTAGGAGCCACGCCAGCCTCCCGTGTCACAAATACCAGAGCAGCCAGACAGGAAGGAACAGCAAACAAACCAAAGGCGCAGAGGCCTGGGCATATCAATAAGAGAACCCAGCAGTTCTGATCCAGTCAGAAGCTTTTGGGCCACTCGGAACCACGCAGTCCTGGGACACAGACCCGCAGCTCAGCTAGCCCCTGATTGTCCATGAGGTGGGAGTCATGCATCAGGAAAAGCCGCCATTCACCAATCTGGGTGATGATACCAGCATGGAGAGCACAGAGTGATCAAGGACATTGGTCAGCAGAGGGGAGGAGAGCTGACACTCCGCATATCCTGGGATCTTACTCCTCCTGCCCCTTTGCATTTACAACAGCTGCTGCCCACCTGCAATCATGTCAGCCAGCCACTGTCTGCTCCAAAGCCCAGACACCCTGCAGACCCTGGGCACCAGAGGAGCAGTGCGGAGGACCGTTAGAATGGTGCTGAGACCAGAGAAGCAGCTGGACTTTGCTCGGCAAATGTGCTAGTTCTTCAGACTGTGAGGACTCAGCTGTTGGCTTGGTGCCCACAGGCTGACTAACCACTTCGTGATTCAGCACTAGGGATGTTCAAATTCGGTTAAATGGGAAAATCTCAGTGGTTGCACCCTATGGGCACTACAGTATAAAGCTTAAAATAAGATTTATACTGCAGAGCCGAAGCAAAGCATCCCTGGGAGCAGGGCCACCAGCCTTTGCCCCCCCCCAGCTCCCAGGGAGGAGGCTTCACTGCTCTGGCACAGCGAAGCTTCCTGCCTGGGAGCCGGAGTGTAACCGACACCATTAACACTCACTGGTGAACCGGTCCCTGGGGTACACGCTAGCATCTCTGTTCAGCGCAAGTTCAGACTATGTCAGGGTGGAGTCCTGCGTTCTTGCAAGGCACTCTGAGCATGGGCTCTGCCAGGCACTCCAGACAGGGTCAGACCAATGGTCCATCCAGCCCAGCATCCTGTCTGCCCACAGGGGCCAGATGCCCCAGAGGAAGGGATCCTCCCGTCATCACCCTCCTGTCACCCACCTGCAGAGAAACAGAGGCCAGGGATATGATTTGTAAATGTCTTGTTTGTTCATATGGGGCACTCAGTTTCCAGCTAACGAGAACTGGTTCTTGGTGTTGTGTTTGCTGGTTCTTTATAAAGTAAGAATAGCTGTTAGTCCTAGTTCCTTGTGTCTAGCCCCAGGAAGTCTGGTCCCTGGAAAAGATGAGGTTCTGATTTAATGTCCCCCTGAAGAACTCAGGCCAAATGCCTATGGGCTTGCACAGAGAGTAGCTCGATGGATAGGCCTACCTGGAGCTGAGCTAAGCAGAGTGATGGGGAGTTTGTCTGTTCTGAGGCAAGCTTTAGACACCAGCTTTAAGTTTGTTTTTATTTCCAAATGTACATGCAAAAACACTGGCACGTTACAGCACTGGATCACAATGGGAGCAAGGGTAGGATTGCAGAGGTGAAGCTGCCTCCAGCACTTGGAGGAAACATCAATTTGCACGTGATTCACTGAAACATTCTCGTAAAACTTAATCTAAACTGAGACCATTTCTAGTGCAAAAGCCACAGAAAGAAAGAAAGAAAGAAAGAAAGAAAGAAAGAAAGAAAGAAAGAAAGAAAGAAAGAAAGAAAGAAAGAAAGAAAGAAAGAAAGAAAGAAAGAAAGAAAGAAAGAAAGAAAGAAAGAAAGAAAGAAAGCTGGGAATTAGCATCTCATTTCTTATGGGCGGATGGACATGCAACAGGTGGAGATGGACTGAGCGCAGCAACTCCGTCTGGAAGGAGCAGAGAAACCCTGCTTCCATAGAACTTGCCTGTGTGGCTGGAGGTAACTCACAAATTGCCAGGTCCCCTTAAATGAAACATCAAAATGTCTGTAAACTATTTACACAACTGCCTGAACGTAAAAAATTATCCAATACTGCTGTGATGATGGAGGGAGAATACAGATAAAAAGTAAAGTCTCGTAAACAAAGGGGAAAGGGCCTGCCAGTGGGTGAATGGCACATTTATACGCCTGTATTAGCGGGGGAAGCAATGATGGTGTGAGTTTTAGGCAGGTTTTAGTTCAGTTATGTGCCCAGTCCCTTGACTAGATGGGGAGCTCCTGACAGAGGTCAATACATGTTGGGAATGGGTCTCCTGTGCTCTCAAAGCTCATGAGTATTAATGTTCACAAATGCCCCACCCCCAGGCAATACAGCAATACTAACTATGTAGCCTTTCCTGCCTCTCCTTTTGAGAAGGGTTTGCCTAACTTTGGAACCAGACAGAGAAGGCAGAGGAACTTAGAACCAAAATCAACACGACATCCAGAAACTTCAGAGAGCCAGGTTCTCTGCTGGATTTGCAATGCTAGGGCTCAGGGTTTAAACATCCAAGCTATCACTTTCCATTGGCGACATCCTCTTCTCAGGGAGTGTTTGAACAACTGAAGGAAGGCAGATTCGGGAGGCTCTTCATCCACCAGCCTGGGCAAAAGGGGACTGACAGGGAACCATGGGCCATTTCTGCCGGTGTAGCATTGGAAACATGAAATACTGGGCGAGTGAGTAAAGAATTTTCACCTTAAATCTCTGATTTAAACTTCCACTCACTCTCTCCCGCTGCTGTCCGCTGCATCTTTTATAAACCGTCGGTGCTATAACCCTGAACCTGCCTCCTGATCCCCAGCCCTGCACCGAGAGCTTGCCAGACGTCCCTGCTTGGAGAAACATGTTGCTCCTTCCCGTCCACAGAAGAAATTCTCTGTCGCGCAGCAGAATCTGGGCGTTGTAGCTATTGCCTTCAGCGCCACGAAGGAACTCAGCCCCTGGGCGTGGAAGAGGCTCGGCGCAGGGCACGTTCCCAGAAACTCACTGAACACTTTCCTCTTCTCACTCGCGAGGGGAGCTTAATGCTGGGCCGTGACCTGGGTGGACAGTGAGGGAGGGGAATCCCACTGGAGATGGAACCCCAGGCGGGGGGGGGGGGGGGGGGAGAGGGGGAAGCCGGTAAGAACTTTTGGAAATAATTTCTGTTCACACCATTTGTTTTAAAAGAAACAAACAGCCGCCTGTGCAGACAGCATCGGCAGCGCGACGGCTGCGAGAGCGAGATCTTCCTTCTACTTGGAACCGAGGGAGTGGGCCTCCTCCGAGAGGGAGCCGGGAGGGGCTGCTAGGCGTTCTAGATGCGTCTCTCTCTTCGGGATGTGTTCTTGGCTTCCTCACATCATAACAAAGACCAACAAATCTTTTGTTCCTAGGGGCAAATACCCAAGCAAAGCCCTGGCCCCCAGGGACCATCCACTCTGGCATTTCTCCATGGTGTCAGCCTTTAAAAAGCCTAAATCAGCCCCCTTGAGGCAGCCTCCAAAGTGGCAGGAATCTCAGGCAGGGGCATCCTCAGTCGGTGACTGTCCCCAAGGAAAAGGATGCAGGCCAGGTGGAGGCAGGACACAGGCACCACCACTGAATGGGTTGCACCGAGGTTTAAGTAACTGCAACCGACAGAGGCGATGCTGCTTCCAAGCCTGACTCTGGGCAGCTGAGCCAGTCTCATTTGAAGACGGGACACGGGACAAACAACTAAACGACATCCTACCACCTGCGTGGCGGTGGCGAGAGGAAAGGAGGGCGAGGCAGGGCAGTGGAGTTCTCGGGTGTGGAAGGTCCTCCTGAATTAGTACTTCTGTGTGTGGCAAACCCAGCCCCCCGTCATTGCGCAGGGTTCAAAGAACTTCTTGGGAGGGTTTTTCCTCCCTGCTGCTCATTGTGAATTCAGAGCAGAGACTGTCCAGGCGCGTCCCAATGAACCGGGGCTTTGTCCACGGTCAGGAGGTGAAGTAGGAGCTCTGCATGGAGTAGAGCCGGTCGATGGGGTTCCCCACACGGGCTTGCAGGAGGTTGGCTTCCCCGCTTGACAGCAGGCAGTCTCCCAAGTGGCTGATGCTGTCGCTGTCCATGTCATGGAAAACGCCTTCCGAGTCTGGGGAGGGAGGGAAACGGGAGAAAAGCCTCAGCACGGCCCACATCCCCTTGCCTGACTCACCACACACACAGGACAGTTCTCGAGTGGCATGGACCCCTGAGCAGAGTCCAGCATGAGGCCCAGACACCGCTTTGCCCCGCCTCGCTGGGCAGGGCCACCCCCAACCCTTAGGGCTGCCCAGCCTCTCAGTTTGTCCGGGAGCTTCCCAGAATCGAGCTCCATCTCCCGGAGCCAAACCAGATTGGCCACTAAAAATTCAGCCACGCAGCAGGGCTAAGGCAAGCTCCCCGCCTGCCCTGTCCGTGAACTGCTCCCGGAAGTGGCTGGCACATCCCTGCAGCTCCACACATTGCCCCATCCCCGAGCAATGACTCTGCAGCTCCCATTGTCCAGGAACGGCGGGCAGCATGCAGAGCCACCTCCCGGCTCCGGCCTAGGGGCTGCAGGGTGGCACTGGCCACTTCCAGGAGCGGCTCAGGGAGCTCCCTTAGCTCCACTGCCCTGTTGTCTGGGACCTGAAGCCACCTGAGGTAAATGCCGCCCTGTCAGAGCCTGCACTCTGATCCCTGCCACACCCAACCCCCTGCCCCAGCTCTGAGCCCACCCCTTGCACCTTCTGACACACCTAACCCCCAACCCTGAGCCCCTGTGCCCAAACCCATTCCCAGAGCCCACACCTCTGGTGTACCCCTGCCCCCGCCCTGAGTCTCCTCCCAGAGCCCACACCTCTGGTGTACCCCTGCCCCAGCCCTGAGCCTCCTCCCAGAGCCCACACCCCTGGTGTACCCCTACCCCCGCCCTGAGCCTCCTCCCAGAGCCCACACCCCTGGTGTACCCCTGCCCCCGCCCTGAGCCTCCTCCCAGAGCCCACATCCCTGGTGTCCCCTGCCCCAGCCCTGAGTCTCCTCCCAGAGCCCACATCCCTGGTGTACCCCTGCCCCCGCCCTGAGCCTCCTCCCAGAGCCCACACCCCCTGGTGTACCCCTGCCCCAGCCCTGAGTCTCCTCCCAGAGCCCACACCTCTGGTGTACCCCTGCCCCAGCCCTGAGCCTCCTCCCAGAGCCCACACCCCTGGTGTCCCCTGCCCCAGCCCTGAGTCTCCTCCCAGAGCCCACATCCCTGGTGTACCCCTGCCCCCGCCCTGAGCCTCCTCCCAGAGCCCACATCCCTGGTGTACCCCTGCCCCAGCCCTGAGCCTCCTCCCAGAGCCCACATCCCTGGTGTCCCCTGCCCCAGCCCTGAGTCTCCTCCCAGAGCCCACATCCCTGGTGTACCCCTGCCCCAGCCCTGAGTCTCCTCCCAGAGCCCACACCTCTGGTGTACCCCTGCCCCAGCCCTGAGCCTCCTCCCAGAGCCCACACCCCCTGGTGTACCCCTGCCCCAGCCCTGAGTCTCCTCCCAGAGCCCACATCCCTGGTGTCCCCTGCCCCAGCCCTGAGTCTCCTCCCAGAGCCCACACCCCTGGTGTACCCCTGCCCCAGCCCTGAGCCTCCTCCCAGAGCCCACACCCCTGGTGTACCCCTACCCCCACCCTGAGCCTCCTCCCAGAGCCCACATCCCTGGTGTACCCCTGCCCCCGCCCTGAGCCTCCTCCCAGAGCCCACACCCCCTGGTGTACCGCTGCCCCAGCCCTGAGCCTCCTCCCAGAGCCCACACCCCTGGTGTACCCCTGCCCCCGCCCTGAGCCTCCTCCCAGAGCCCACACCCCTGGTGTACCCCTACCCCCACCCTGAGCCTCCTCCCAGAGCCCACATCCCTGGTGTACCCCTGCCCCCGCCCTGAGCCTCCTCCCAGAGCCCACATCCCTGCTGTGCCCCTGCCCCAGCCCTGAGTCTCCTCCCAGAGCTCACACCCCCTGGTGTACCCCTGCCCCAGCCCTGAGCCTCCTCCCAGAGCCCACACCCCTGCTGTGCCCCTGCCCCAGCCCTGAGTCTCCTCCCAGAGCTCACACCCCCTGGTGTACCCCTGCCCCAGCCCTGAGCCTCCTCCCAGAGCCCACACCCCTGGTGTACCCCTGCCCCAGCCCTGAGCCTCCTCCCAGAGCCCACATCCCTGGTGTCCCCTGCCACAGCCCTGAGCCTCCTCCCAGAGCCCACACCCCTGGCGTACCCCTGCCCCAGCCCTGAGCCTCCTCCCAGAGCCCACACCCCTGGCGTACCCCTGCCCCAGCCCTGAGCCTCCTCCCAGAGCCCACACCCCTGGCGTACCCCTGCCCCAGCCCTGAGCCTCCTCCCAGAGCCCACACCCCCTGGCGTACCCCTACCCCAGCCCTGAGCCTCCTCCCAGAGCCCACACCCCTGGTGTACCCCTGCCCCAGCCCTGAGCCTCCTCCCAGAGCCCACACCCCTGGCGTACCCCTGCCCCAGCCCTGAGCCTCCTCCCAGAGCCCACACCCCTGCTGTGCCCCTACCCCAGCCCTGAGCCTCCTCCCAGAGCCCACACCCCCTGGTGTACCCCTGCCCCCGCCCTGAGCCTCCTCCCAGAGCCCACACCCCTGGTGTACCCCTGCCCCAGCCTTGAGCCTCCTCCCAGAGCCCACACCCCCTGGTGTACCCCTGCCCCAGCCCTGAGCCTCCTCCCAGAGCCCACACCCCTGGTGTACCGCTGCCCCAGCCCTGAGCCTCCTCCCAGAGCCCACACCCCTGGCGTACCCCTGCCCCAGCCCTGAGCCTCCTCCCAGAGCCCACACCCCTGGCGTACCCCTGCCCCAGCCCTGAGCCTCCTCCCAGAGCCCACACCCCTGGCGTACCCCTGCCCCAGCCCTGAGCCTCCTCCCAGAGCCCACACCCCTGGTGTACCCCTGCCCCAGCCCTGAGCCTCCTCCCAGAGCCCACACCCCTGGTGTACCCCTACCCCAGCCCTGAGCCTCCTCCCAGAGCCCACACCCCTGGCGTACCCCTGCCCCAGCCCTGAGCCTCCTCCCAGAGCCCACACCCCTGGTGTACCTCTGCCCCAGCCTTGAGCCTCCTCCCAGAGCCCACACCCCTGGCGTACCCCTGCCCCAGCCCTGAGCCTCCTCCCAGAGCCCACACCTCTGGTGTACCCCTGCCCCAGCCCTGAGCCTCCTCCCAGAGCCCACACCCCTGGTGTACCCCTGCCCCAGCCCTGAGCCTCCTCCCAGAGCCCATACCCCCTGGTGTACCCCTGCCCCAGCCCTGAGCCTCCTCCCAGAGCCCACACCCCTGGCGTACCCCTGCCCCAGCCCTGAGCCTCCTCCCAGAGCCCACACCCCTGGCGTACCCCTGCCCCAGCCCTGAGCCTCCTCCCAGAGCCCACACCCCTGGTGTACCCCTGCCCCAGCCCTGAGCCTCCTCCCAGAGCCCACACCCCTGGCGTACCCCTGCCCCAGCCCTGAGCCTTCTCCCAGAGCCCACACCCAGCCTCATACTCTAGCCTAGAGGAAGTGAGTGACGGTGGAGGAGAGTGAGAGAGGGAGGGAGGGGACATGGAGAAGGGGTGGGACACAAGTGGGCCCTTGGAGAAGGGGCAGGGCAGGGCGTGGGGCAAGGATGTTTGGGTTTGTGTGATTGGCAGCCCTACCACCCCCTCATCCCTGGGCAAGGCCCAGCACAAGGACTAGCCTTCCCCCAACCTTCCCCTTGGCCCAGCACCCAGTCCAGCCTCCTGCAATCACAGCAGGACCAAGCACCATCTAGATCATCCCTGACAAGTGTCTGTCCAACCTGCTCTTCAATATCTCCAGTAATGGAGACTCCACAACCCCCTGGGCAATTTATCCCAGTGTTTAACCCCCGACAGGCAGGGAGTTTTTCCTAATGTCCAACCTAAACCTCCCTTGCTGCAGTTTAAGCCCATTGCTTCTTGTCCTGTCCTCAGAGGTCAAGGAGAACAATTTTTCTCCCTCTTCCTTGTAGCAATGTTTTAGGTAATTGAAAGCTGTTACCATGTCCCCTCTCAGTCTTCTCCAGTCTAAACAAACCCAGTTCTTTCAATCTTGCCTCACAGGTCATGTTTTCTAGACCTTTAATTATTTTTGTTGCTCTTCCCAGGACCTTCTCCAATTTCTCCCCACCTTTCCTGAAATGTGGTGTCCCCAGAATTGGACACAATACTTCAGCTGAGGCCTAAGCAGCACAAAATAGAGTGGGAAAATGACTTTTCATCTCTTACTTACATCTCCTCTCCTGCTAATACATCTCAGAGTGATGTTTGCTGGTTTTTTGCAAGTGTCACACATATTTAACTTGTCACCGGCTATGACCCCTAGAAACCTTTTTTGCAGTACTCCTTCCTAGACAATCGCTTCCCATTTTATATGTGTGAAATGGCTTGTTCCTCCCTAAGTGGAGTATTTTGCATTTCTTCTTATTGAATTTCATCCTGTTTACCTCAGACCATTTCTCCAGTTTGTCCAGATCATTTTGAATTATGACCCTATCCTCAAAAGCACTTGCAACCGCTCCCAGCTTGGTATCATCTGCAAACTTAATGAGTGTACTTTCTATGCCATCATCTAAATAGCTGATGAAGATATTGAACAGAACCGGTCCCAAAACAGACCTCTGTGGAACCCCACTAGTTATACCTTTCCAACATGACTTTGAACGGTTGATAATTATCTCTGAAAATCCACCTTATAGCAGCCCCATCTAAGCTGTATTTCCCTAGTAGTTAATTTACAAGAAGGACATGAAAGACTATCAAATGACTTACTAAAGTCTAGCTATATCCCATCTACTGCTTATTCCTTATCCACAAGGCTTGTTATCCTATCAGACAAAGCTATCAGGTTGGTTTCACATGCTTTGTTCTTTACAAATCCATGCTGACTGTTACTTATCACCTTATTATCTTCTAGGTGTTTGCAAATGGATTCCTTAACTATTTGTTCTATTATCTTTCCTGGCATGGAAGTTAAACTAACTGGTCTGTAGTTTTCTGGGTTGTCCTTACTTCTCTTTTTATAGATGGGCACTAGATTTGCCCTTTTCCAGTCTTCTGGAATCTCCCGTGTCTTCCATGACTTTTGAAAGGTAGTAGTATTGGCTCAATGATCTTCTCTACCAGCTCTTCTAGGATGCATTTCCTCAGGCCCCGGGGACTAACTTGTCTAAGTCATTTTTAACTTCTTCACACTTTCAAAATAGGTCTTAGAAGTGGCACTTGAACGGGGTCTTGTGATGCACCAACCTTACGCTGGCCCTGACTTTCACCCTAGGCCGTATCATCCCCTCCTCCCGCACTGCCCAGAAAATGAGTCCAGTCTGTGAGCCCTAGACCAGAAAGATGTGGCTTCGTGAGACGCTGTGGGTGTGACCTGTCCCCTATTGCTGGGCTATTTCTGCTTGTCCTGGAAGACCCCCTCTTTCACTGGCACCTTCTCAGGGTAGCTTTGAGTAAAAGGGCATAAGACATGATTTACCTCCTTAAATACAGTGCTCTCTGTGCAGCGGCCACGTCCTGCCTGGCATCTTTTTCTGCACTGGCTGTGGTGAGCACATGCCAGGCAGTAATAACAGTGGGACAGGGTCCTACTGTGCCATGCTGCGGTTTGAGCACCACTCTGGCACTGAGTCATGCCAGCCTCCTTGCTACTCGCTTACCGTAGGGATGCAGATGGTCTCCCGGCAGCTGGGGTGGCGTGAGCCCTTGTCTGTACAAGTCTGTGCTGTAGCTGTTCTGATCCAGCGGCAGCAGCTGCTGCTGGGGAATCCTGGGGTATGGGACCATGAGCCCATCTAGTCCATGAACACTTGCTCCATCTAATGTGGAATCAATGGAACAGGCGGAAGCAGTGGGTACAAAGTGGGAACAGAGTAAAATCTAGCCAGGTAACATGCTGTTATGCATTATACTGTAGTGGTGCCCATGGGCCCCCAACAGGATCGGGCTCTATTGTACTGGGCCCTGCACACACAAGCAATAAAAAACTGTTACTTCGGGTCAGATTCTGTGTGCAGTCCTTCTGGTGTAAACCGGGAGTGACTCCACTGAAATCCATGCATTCACACTATGGAACTGAAGCCAAAGATTTTCAGAAGTGACTGGTGAGTTTTGGGTGCCCCTGAGACACGTGAAGGGGACCCAGAAGGTGCTGAGTATCTGCCCCCTAGACATTGGGCCCTTTTTAGGTAGCCCATGCGGAGCACCCAAAATCAAAGGTCTTGTCCTGCCACCAGAGTGCGACTGCTGCTTCGTGACAGGTCCATAGAGTCGATCGCAGTAGGAGTTTGCACTCTCATTCAGGGGCTGAGTAGGGAAGGACTGTACATCTGGGGCCATGGACGCTTAATCCTGGAGCGAAAGGTCATAGGGCCATGCAAGAAACATTGGCTTGGTATGCGAAAGTGAAACTGGAGAGAACCCCAACCCGCCAGAACTGAGCCCTGTTGCGCAGCCAGACACATCTGACCTGGAATGGGCGGAAGCCGCAAAGGGCACAGCTGATCATTTTCACGCTCTTAACAGCCTCTTCCTTACATGCAAGGACGAAGAGATTTCCAGGCTTTGTGACCCCCGAGGGGCTGTTCTCATAACGGAGAGACAGTGACTGGTCCTAGGGCTCAAAGGGACTGGAGCAGAGCAGTCCTGTGCTTTACGCATTACGCCAGCTTTCCCTCCAACAGTCTGCCAGGAGCGAACCTGGACATCGCCTCTCCCCATGGCGGCACCACCGCACGGCAGTTCCGTGCAGCGCCCCTGCTATTTCAGCCTGGGCTCCACCCCACCCGCCCAGTCCCAGATTGCCAGCCGCCACCCGCAAGCCTCTGCCATGCCTCACCTTCACTGTCGTCATTGCTCTGTCTGCTGCTGCGGCCCGTCCCGCGGCCAGCCCCCAAACGCGGGTTGCCCAGTTGCTCCTGCTCCTGCTGTTGCTGCTGCTGCTGCTGCCGGCGAGCGATCTTCTTCATCTGTCAGGAGAAGCAAGCAAGGGTCTGGCGGGGGAAGCGCCCTGCTGAGCAGCTGCCTTATCCTTCCCTCCGCAGACCCTAGCCCCGGAGCGGGGTCTTGTTAGGGTTTCCTGTTGCCCCACCGGCCCTGGGAAACACCGAACATCAGAGCCAGGCCCTGCCTCCACCCCTCTGGGCGATACCCTGGGAGCAGGGTCTTTCCACCGCAGCTGGCAAATCTCAGAGGTTTTTCTGCCCTGTGACGCTGCCAGAATGGTACAAAAGGCCCCAGTGCCATTGAGAACCAGGGTCGAGAGCTTGGTGCCAACAAGAGAAGCAGCCGCTCACCTTGGCTCTTTGATTCTGGAACCAGACCTGTACTACCCGGACCGTCAGGCCTGTCTCAGCCGCCAGAGTCTCTCGCACCTACCACAGAGGGGAGAGAGGTTGGAACAGGCAGGTGAGAGTGTTGTTGCGCTGGCAAATGATCAACCCAGCTGAGGTTTACAAGAGTGTCCCTAACGTTGTGCATCCAATTCACACCTGCTGAAAAGCGACTCTGCTGCCTACAAGAAGTCGTGCTGACTTGTACGTAACGTGCCTGCCCCGCATCTGTCTTTTCGTCTGTCCTAGGGCTGGAAGCACGGCAGAGAAGCCAGCCCTTCTTGAGAGTTTAGAAACATGCCTGGCACAGAAAAGCATCTAAGGAGGAATCTCTTGCTTCATGCAGGAAGCTGTGCCCGCAAGGGGCAGGGCAGGGTCCCCATCTCCTATTTATCACTTTGCTCCTGTGCTAACACTGGGATCCCCTCAAGGGAGGCACCATGACTTTCCAGGCACCTGCCCAGTGTGATAAATGCCCCTCCCAGTCCACAGGAGGAGGAGACACGGCTCAGACTGGGCCTCATTCACCTGGCACCATCATTCGCCCCAGCGGAATGTGGGAGTGGAGAGCGCCCGGATCTGACGGCACCTCCTCTGATGGCAGAAATGACAGCGCAAGATGCCGGGTGGTGGAACATCTGGCCCCGGGTGTGCAGCTTCTCTTTGAGCGTCTGCACAGATATGAAAACAAGCGGCCTGCCAAGTGGTGCTAAGGCTTAAAGCTACGGCGGACAGGAAAAGCCAGCAAATAGTCACAGTGTGTGAGCCACGGCGTATGAGCCACGCTGCTGCTGGGCCCCACGCCCTGTCAGAAGGAACCTGGTCTCCCCTTTGGGAGTCAGCGTGAAGCCACGGTGTGTGAGCCACGCTGCTGCTGGGCCCCACGCCCTGTCAGAAGGAACCTGGTCTCCCCTTTGGGAGTCAGCGTGAAGCCACGGTGTGTGAGCCACGCTGCTGCCGGGCCCCACGCCCTGTCAGAAGGAACCTGGTCTCCCCTTTGGGAGTCAGCGTGAAGCCACGGTGTGTGAGCCACGCTGTTGCCGGGCCCCACGCCCTGTCAGAAGGAACCTGGTCTCCCCTTTGGGAGTCAGCGTGAAGCCACGGTGTGTGAGCCACGCTGTTGCCGGGCCCCACGCCCTGTCAGAAGGAACCTGGTCTCCCCTTTGGGAGTCAGCGTGAAGTCACGGTGTATGAGCCACGCTGCTGCTGGGCCCCACGCCCTGTCAGAAAGAACCTGGTCTCCCCTTTGGGAGTCAGCGTGAAGCCACGGTATGTGAGCCACGCTGCTGCCGGGCCCCACGCCCTATCAGAAGGAACCTGGTCTCCCCTTTGGGAGTCAGCGTGAAGCCACGGTGTGTGAGCCACGCTGTTGCCGGGCCCCACGCCCTGTCAGAAGGAACCTGGTCTCCCCTTTGGGAGTCAGCGTGAAGCCACGGTGTGTGAGCCACGCTGCTGCCGGGCCCCACGCCCTGTCAGAAGGAACCTGGTCTCCCCTTTGGGAGTTAGTGTCTCACGAGCGAGTCTGGGAATGCTTCTTCTGCAGCCTGGCTGGGAGTGGGCTACGAAGCCATCGGTCTCCGGGGGTTCCAGGCCTGTAGGCCCTGATGGGGGCCCTGGCTGGGGTCTCCCTCCCCCACTCTACCTTTCTGCAGGGTTTGGAGGAAACCTCGAAAGAGGCCTTGAAAGCCCGTCGCTGCTGCGTGGTGAGGATGGTGCGTGGGCGCTTGGAGCGCTTGTGGTCCTTGCCTTCTTCGCTGCCTCTGCCATGGGAGTGGCTGCCTTCCTCATCCTCACTTTTCACTGGAAGGGGAAATGTGAGCCGTTACCGGCAGGCTGAGCTGCTGTGAGCCAGGAAACTCCCTCCCCTTTGGGCGTTGGTCCCTTGCGTCCTCGGCGAGGGCCCTGGCCTGAGATATGGTGCAGGCCTGTGTAGCCTGGCAGCATTCCCCACTCGCTGGCCCCGAGCAGACCAACGGGCCCATATCCGCCCACCCGAGCCGGCCCTTCTGGTGCCCTCTTCCCGCCTCCCTGCACCTTTGGATCAGCCCAAGGGCTCTAGCCCGGACCGGGCATCCCATGTCTCTCCTGCCCCTGGGGAGCAGGCAGCGTCCCCGCGACACCTACAAGAGCAGTGCTGAGCGGGTGGCTCTCCTGACCACCTTGCCCCCTCAGTCCACTTGCCCCTGCCCCTCCTTCCCCCTTGGCCCCAGGAAGCTAGGTCCCCCCCGTGCCTCTCACCCGACTCGGTGGGCGTGGGGCTGATGGCGCTCAGCATCTCCTTCTCCTTCTCATAGTCGCTGCGGCACAGCAGCTGCCCTTCCTTGAGCACAAACTCGTCTCCCCGTTGCAGCCGCCGCTCGCACTCGCAGCAGAAGAAGCAGTGGACGTGGTAGACGTTCTCCAGCACCCGCATGATGAACTCCGAGGGGGCGATCGCCTTCAGGCAGCTGCTGCACTTGGTCTGGAAGAGCCTGTGCAGTCAGGGAGGGGCCAGAGCAGTCAGACAGGCCCGGGGGCTCAGGCTAAGGGTGGGCAGAAAAGCAGCCGACACAGGCCTGCCACCCCTGAGGCAGGGCTGGGCCGGGCCTGCCAGGCGCCCCCAAGAGACTCCGACTGCTCAGAGCAAGTGAGTTTGGGTTCCCAGCTCGGAGACCTGGCGAGGGGGTAAGAAAGGGCCAGGGAATATGGAAACCAGGGGCCAGGTCAACTGCCCGTCTGAAAGGGCCTTGGTGGACTCCAAGGGGCTGCATCACCGACCCTCGCTAAGGAACCTTCCCTGCAGGTTTCATAACTAACCCTTAATGGGGGCGCTTCCTCTGAGCTAGGTCACTGTTCCAGGCCCCTGCTTTTCTTTCCACCTTCCCCAGCCAGCTCTGCCCTTCCTCTCCGCCCGACAGTGCCTCCTGGTCCTGGACAGGGCTGAGCTGTGCCAAGCGCCTCTCCTGGTGCTGGAGGCTCATTCAGGCCGATATCGCCCTCTCGCGCCAGTGAATGTGCGCAGCCTGTTCCTTTGGCCTCAGTCGTCCCTTGAGACCCTGTGCTCCTTTGAACACCTTAGCCCCGGGACGCGACAGACCTTGCCCGGGGAGCCCAGGGGAGGTGGTTTGTGCCCCTGGCAGTGTCCGGAGAGAGAAATAAACAATCGCTGCGTGCCCGGCGTTCAGAGCAGATGGTTCTGATGAAGTAATTTGGGATCTAAACAAATGTGAGCACGGTGGCTGCCGGCTGACAGCTTCTATTTAGCCACTTGACAAGAGAAAGTAATAAAATGGGGATTAATTAGTCTGTTGTTTAAACACACAGGATCTTCCCCACCAGCAGGGAACTCATAAACTGGGATTGAGAACAAGACTGGGTTAATCCTCCTGGCAAACTCTGCGGTGCGGGATGGAGAGGAGGATTAGAGGGGAGAGCTCATCTCTTCCAAATACCACCGTGGAGCGGAGCTGCGGGCTGGCTTTGCCTGACGTGCCGGGACATTCCAGCTGGAGCTGCGTGCTGGGATTTCTCTGCCCGTCTGGGTTCCTCGCCAGTGCGCGCCAGAGCCCCGCCCCAGCCCTTCTGCGATTCATGTTTTACTTACAATGATTGAGTTTGAAATGGCAATGTTCTGCCTAAAGAAAAAAGTGCCACTGAGCCCACGTTGAGAAAGCAACCCCGACCCACCCACAGGAGCCCATGGAGGTGTGTGCCAGTGACAGGCCTAGAGGTAGGCTGCATACAGATCTACTCTTCGCTGACACCAGCAGCCAAGGTGGGAGGAAAAAGTAAACCTTTCCATGTTAACTGAGATCAGCTACAAGCATGTGACCTATTGCCGAGTAACGAGTTAGTTATGTCCCTAGATTTTAGGACCGGAAGGGAGTTCCCTGTCCATGCACTCTGACGTCCCACAGAGCACGGGCCAGACAGTTTCACCCAGAGCTTCCTGCAATAGTCTGTGGTAGGCTGAAGCGTCTCTCTTAGAAAGAGATGCCCAGTCTCCATTTATAGACCCCAAGTGATAGCGAACCCACCACATCCCTTTGGAAGCTGTTCCAATGTCTAATTACCAGCTAATTACTCATTTCCAGTTTGCATTTGCAGAGCCCAGGCATTGGACCTTGTGCCTTTGCTTGCTGAAAAATGCTCCAGTATCTGTGATAAGGCAGATCACTGATTGTTCCCAGCCTCTGATCTGGAATTAGATCTCAATCCAAGCTCCTCTACCTGTTAAATACATTGGCTTTCACTGTCTCTGGGTGGCAAAACTTCCCCCCTAGGCAGGTGACTCCTTTTTTTATGTGCCGCCCTTGAGACCACCCCACCGTGACATGAGTCTCTCTTGGTTGCTAGAGAGACTGGATCTATGGACCATGTTTAGTCTCAGCTGGTTCATCCCAGGAGCCGCAGGGCCAGTCACACTCCTGTAACACACCCGGTCCCCGACCCGGCCATTCGTGTGCATCCAGACACGGGGACTTTGGAAAGTGAGGGTTGGGCCCAGCATGCAGCTAGAGACGCAAAAGCTGAACTATTAGCTCTACAGAATTATTAGGAATACAAGCCAGTCTGCAGGGTCTAGCTCTCCCCCCTGAAGTTAGGGATCCTGATTATACAGCTATGGAAATTCTCATTATCCAGAGAAATATCAAAGCTGTTTCTAGTCCTGATTCCTTCCATGCCTTTGACCTCAATGATATATCGTGGCAAGGAGTTCCGCAGGCTGATTGTTCAGTATTGCTTTGGAGGGGTAGAGAAAAGGGAAAATTCCCAACTTAAAACTTGCTTTGGGCGTGATCCTGCACAGGACAGGGTAAGGTAGAGATATGCACAAGATCAGGGGACTATCTGAGAGTGCAAATGTACAGGTGTGTTTGTATGCATGCAATGGTTTGAAACATGAACGCCAGGGGAAAGGGTGAGACCTACTAGGTGGAGCAAAGGTACCTGGAGACAGATGTCAGAGCTGGCCACCTCACCTGGATTTCACGGGAAGGCCTTCCCAGCTGCGATCGGCTGAGGGATGCACAGCTGTTGTAACAGAACTCAATCTCACATAGGCATTGGGAGCCCCACACCCTCCCTTTCCCAAGCTAAGCCCCGAAAACAAATCTGCTCTGCTTTGTACTAATTGAAGAAAACATTCAGCAAGCAGCTCATAAACACGGTGTCAGCTCGCATTACACAAAATTAAAATTCTCAGCCCCTCCAACACTAGGAATTCCTAAAGAGGCCGGTTTTAATATCGCCTGAATCCATTTAAGTCAAGGTAATATTGTTTGGGTTGTCATAGGAACGGAATACATCTCTGGTGCAGTCAGTGTTCTGAGAGGAGGGATGGGCGGCTGCAGTGGGAATGGGGGGTCTGTGTACAGCTGCCCTGGGAAGCCACATGGGGGGATGCTGCAGACTAATTGGACTTCCAGGTTCATTACTGGATGTGAATTTAGCACCAGCAAAAGTGCTGGATTGGCAGCCCGGGGCGTGCCCACGGAGAGGGGACAGCCCAGGCAGCTGCAGGGAGAGCTCTCCGCCCACTAGGAACATCTCTCACCTCCTTTGGAAAAATCATAGAATCATAGAATAATAGGACTGGAAGGGACCTCAAGAGGTCATCGAGTCCAGCCCCCCGCCCTCAAGGCAGGACCAAGCTCCGTCTACACCATCCCTGACAGATGTCTATCTAACCTGTTCTTAAATATCTCCAGAGAGGGAGATTCCACCACCTCCCTTGGCAATTTATTCCAATATTTGACCACCCTGACAGTTAGGAACTTTTTCCTAATGTCCAATCTAAACCTCCCCTGCTGCACTTTAAGCCCATTACTCCTTGTCCTGTCCTCAGAAACCAAGAGGAACAAATTTTCTCCTTCCTCCTTGTGACACCCTTTTAGATATTTGAAAACCGCTATCATGTCCCCCCTTAATCTTCTTTTTTCCAAACTAAACAAGCCCAGTTCATGAAGCCTGGCTTCATAGGTCATGTTCTCTAGACCTTTAATCATTCTTGTCGCTCTTCTCTGTACCCTTTCCAATTTCTCCACATCTTTCTTGAAATGTGGTGCCCAGAACTGGACACAGTACTCCAGCTGAGGCCTAACTAGTGCAGAGTAGAGCGGCAGAATGACTTCACGAGTTTTGCTTACAACACACCTGTTGATACAACCTAGAATCATATTTGCTTTTTTTGCAACAGCATCACACTGTTGACTCATATTCAACTTGTGGTCCACTATGACCCCTAGATCCCTTTTCGCCATGCTCCTTCCTAGACAGTCGCTTCTCATCTTGTATGTATGGAACTGATTGTTCCTTCCTAAGTGGAGCACTTTGCATTTCTCTTTATTAAACCTCATCCTGTTTACCTCTGACCATTTCTCTAACTTGCTAAGGTCATTTTGAATTATGTCCCTATCCTCCAAAGAAGTTGCAACCCCACCCAGTTTGGTATCATCTGCAAACTTAATAAGCGTACTCTCTATCCCAATATCTACATCATTGATGAAGATATTGAACAGTACGGGTCCCAAAACAGACCCTTGCGGAACTCCACTTGTTATCCCTTTCCAGCAGGATTTAGAACCGTTAACAACAACTCTCTGACTACGGTTATCCAGCCAATTATGCACCCACCTTATCGTGGCCCTATCTAAGTTATATTTGCCTAGTTTATCAATAAGAATATCGTGCGAGACCGTATCAAATGCCTTACTAAAGTCTAGGTATATGACATCCACCGCTTCTCCCTTATCCACAAGGCTCGTTATCCTATCAAAGAAAGCTATCAGATTAGTTTGGCATGACTTGTTCTTCACAAACCCATGCTGGCTATTCCCTATCACTTTATTACCTTCCAAGTGTTTGCCTATGATTTCCTTGATTACCTGCTCCATTATCTTCCCTGGGACAGACTTTAAACTGACCGGTCTGCAATTTCCTGGGTTGTTCTTATTCCCCTTTTTATAGATGGGCACAATATTTGCCCTTTTCCAGTCTTCTGGAATCTCCCCTGCCTGCCATGATTTTTCAAAAATCATAGCTAAAGGCTCAGATACCTCCTCTATCAGCTCCTTGAGTATCCTGGGATGCATTTCATCAGGACCTGGTGACTTGCTGACATCTAACTTTCCCAAGTGATTTTTAACTTGTTCTTTGTGTATCCTATCTTCTAAACTTACCCTCTCTCTGCTTGTATTCACTACGTTAGGCACACCTCCAGACTTCTCGGTGAAGACCGAAACAAAGAAGTCATTGAGCATCTCCGCCATTTCCAAGTTCCCTGTTACTGCTTCTCCCTCCTCACTAAGCAGTGGGCCTACCCTGTCCTTGGTCTTCCTCTTGCTTTTAATGTATTTATAAAAGGTCTTCTTGTTTCCCTTTATGCCTGTAGCTAGTTTGATCTCATTTTGTGCCTTTGCCTTTCTAATCTTGCCCCTGCATTCCCGTGTTGCTTGCCTATATTCATCCTTTGTTAGTTGTCCTAGTTTCCATTTTTTATACGACTCCTTTTTTATTTTGAGATCATGCAAGATCTCCTTGTTAAGCCAAGCTGGTCTTTTGCCATATTTTCTATCTTTCCTACACAGCGGAATTGTTTGCTTTTGGGCCCTTAACAACGTCCCTTTGAAATACTTCCAACTCTCCTCAGTTGTTTTTCCCTTCAGTCTTGCTTCCCATGGGACCTTACCTACAAGTTCTCTGAGCTTATCAAAATCTGCCTTCCTGAAATCCATTACCTCAATTGTGCTGGTCTCCCTTCTACCTTTCCTTAAGATCATGAACTCTATTATTTCATGATCACTGTCCCCTATGCTGTCTTCCACTTTCAAGTTCTCAACTAGTTCCTCCCTATTTGTTAAAACCAAATCCAGAACAGCTTCTCCTCTGGTAGCTTTTTCAACCTTCTGAAACAGAAAGTTGTCTCCAATGCAGTCCAGAAACTTATTGGATAGCCTGTGCCCCGCTGTGTTAGTTTCCCAACATATGTCTGGATAGTTGAAGTCCCCCATCACCACCAAATCTTGGGCTTTGGATAGTTTTGTTAATTGTTTAAAAAAGGCCTCATCCACCTCTTCCACCTGGCTAGGTGGCCTGTAGTAGACTCCTAGCATGATATCACCCTCGTTTTTTACCCCTTTTAGCTTAACCCAGAGACTCTCTACACAGCTATCTCCTACATTCATCTCCACTTCAGTCCAAGTGTGTACATTTTTAATATACAAGGCAACCCCTCCTCCCTTTTTTCCCTGTCTGTCCTTCCTGAGCAAGCCGTACCCTTCCATACCAATATTCCAATCATGCGTCCCATCCCACCAGGTTTCTGTAATACCAATGATATCATAGTTGTATTTATTGGTTAGCAATTCCAGTTCTTCCTGCTTATTACCCATACTTCTCGCATTTGTATATAGGCATCTAAGATACTGATTTGATCTTGCCTCCCTGTTGTGCCCTGACCCTCCTTTCTCCTTGCCATTATAGGCCGTAGTCCCCCCCATTTCCAACCCATCTCCCAGTCCCGCACATTCAGAACTTACCTGTGCGCTTTGCTCACCTGTCCCCATCGAATGCACCCAGAGTTTAAACCCTGCGGTCCAGCCAGTCCTCGGGCTTTCTGCTGGGAGGGTCTGATGCTCATTGTGGTCATGCCCACTTGTCCAACGTGAACCAGCACTAAGATCATAGCAGCTTTCTTCCCATTCCAACCCTTTCAGTCGCCCTGGCCCCATGTTCTCTGGGGTAGGGGTGCCAGCCAGGAAGGCCGTGCTACAGTCGAACTCCCAGAAAGAAGGCGGACGTGTTAGATGAGTCCTACCCATGCCGGACAGACGCCACAAGGCTCATGCAGCTAGTTATGCCAAAAAGTCTCATTGAAAAACCAGCACTGAGGCCAGGCCGGTCGCTGGTGTGTAGAAGCCACTCTCCAGTATGGCGCACAATTGCAGCTCCTTTCCTTGTGTTCCCTGTCTGTAGACACCAGCTGTTTCTTATCTGTAGGCTCCCTGGGGCAGGAACAGTCTTTTTGTTCTATGCTAGTCCAGCACCTAAGCACAATGGGGTCCTGGTGGAAGATTCGGGTCCCTACGTACTACAGTGCTACAAATAATGAATGTTTGTGAGAAATCCTCACACCACGTTCAAGTAGCTCCGTGCACCTCACACTTTGCTGCACTTGTCGAAAGCACAGCACAGAATGAAACACTGGATCCAGTTTGCACGGTGCCCGGCCTTGTTCCTGCTGCGTTCAGTCACCAGCAGGGAAGCAAAGGGTCTCAAGTCCAGCATTCCCACTGCTGCTCAGGTCTCTGCTGGAACCAGAGACCAGAAGCTGGAGAAGAGAAACGTGGTGTGCAGATTTGGGCCCACGCCTCAATTTCCTCTCTAGGCTCCATAAGGACCCCTCCACTGAGTGATGGGGGTGGGTGGAGACAGTGTGCAAAAGAGGCAGGGGCCAAGGCAGTCCCGCTGATTGTTTAGATGTTTGGAGCAGGTGAATTAATTCACCCGCTGTCAGTGCGAGCGAGCTGTCCTGCCTCAGTCGGAGCGTGTCCACACAGACTGCAGCACGCTGGAGCTAGCTTTGATCCAGGCCTGGGGTGGGTAACCGCTGCCCCGAGGGCCGCACGTGGGCCATCAGGGTTCTGTGTGGGGCCCTTGAGACATTTTGTTTACAGTTGCTCATGCGCAGGGTTGCCAGATTCTGCTGGCTTTGGGCCGTTTGGCTGTTTCCTACGGGTGTTACTGAAGTGACACACCCGTGGAGCCAGGGCGCGTGAAGAGGTGTGTGCGCTGACTGCACATGGATAGTGAGAGCTGTGCACTCCCTTTGCACTCCCAGCGCTGCCACAGTTTGCTTTGCACCCCCGCTTGTTCTAGGTTCACACGAGCCGTGTGAGCAAAACTACCCTCTCCCGCGGCCCACGGAGATGCAGGAAGGCCATTCGCACGGCCCACTCAGCAGCCCAGATTGCCCCTCGCTGATCTAGGCAGTTCCAGAACCGACAGCAGTGGCAATGGCTCCTTGAGCACGTGCTGCTGCGGCTCCCCCTCTCTTGGGACTCGGCCCAGCTTTGCTCTGTACGCGCCTCACTCACACCTCCTCGTCCGCCTCCTCCTGGGCCCGCTTCCCAGCTCCATTCCCTCAGGGGTTCGTCCCGCTTTTAGGCTGGGGCTCCAGGACACGACACTCTTGTTCACCGCTCCAACTGTTGGCCCCTTCGACGGACTCCCCTGTGGAACGGTGGCCAGGAGGTAAATGCGACACCCACAGCAAAGTATGAGAAATGGGGTAAAACAACAACAGGGCTACACACTGAGGGGGGCCCAATTTGGCTCTGGTACCCCAGCTCTTCCGGGGACCAGGCTACCCTCTGCGCCACTGCATCCAAGTGGCTGTCTCACCAGTTCTTTATGGACAGTGTCCTGTCCCTGTCCCACTTCAAAGAGACCTTGACTCCCCTCTTGTTCCTTAAGACTAATGTGCAAGTCACGTGGGGGAATAAATCCGGCTAAAGCCCCCTTTTTACTCCTGCTTTTATTCCTGTTTGAGTCTGTATGTGTGTGTTCCCCTTCTCGACATGTTTTAGCAGGTTTTCTGTCCCTCTGGGCTCTCGTATTTAAAATGTTTATATATATTTGTATTGTGTTTAAAACATTTTTGTAAGCCGCCTCGAATATTATAAATAGAGAGGCGGGGTAAAAATATTTAATCAAATAAATAAATAAATGGACTGCAACCATGTAGCGGACACCCATGGCCAGCAGCAATCAAGTGGACAGAGGGACATCACATCTGTAATGTTAAAACAGAAATCTATCGCCTTCGTCAGACCCACTCAGCCTGCCTCAAGTCAGTTCATTGGACAGCCAGTGGCATCTGTGTTTCCGGCTGGGAACGGAGCGTTGTTACAGGGGCCGGGAGGAAGGCCATTGCTCGATGGAACAAGGGTCTGTGGATGGTGGGCGGGGAGGCTGGCTTAAACATGAGAAAATCCGCTCTGAAGTGCCACATGGAGCAAGCCTCTGGGGCAGGCCGCATGTCGGCTCAGAGGTTAGCAGCAAGCAAGAGGCAGCCCTGGCATGGGAGGCCTGCCCCTGGTCAGCCCTTTCTTCACACCTGCTCTGCAGTGCTCTACCGGGAGCAGCAGCACAAACCGGCCAGCGCCACTGCCGGAACATGAGGTTGGTAAGCTGCCTCTTGGAAGGTAAATCTGTACCAGGCATTTGCTCATAGGCAGCAGCTGAGCCATCCAGACAAGCACAAAGGCACGCCAGGCCTGCGCTGGAACCCTGCTGTCCAAGAGCTCAACCCTCCACTTCGAGAGCTGGGGAGACTTCAGCTGTTGAGTGGGCGGCTGCTGTGTAGCTGAGAGCTATCAGGGAGAGAGCAGCCCCCTCAGAAAGCATGTGCAGCAGAATCTGCAGTGCAGTATTGGGTCCCACCACAGGACCATAGGAATTCCCCAAACTGGATCAGGCCCTGGCCCATCTAGTCCAAGGTTGTCTCCAGTAGCATTACAGTTGCCAGATACTTAAGCAAAAAAGAAAAAAAAAACATGGTGGGGAAAAAATTGGTCGAGTTAAAAAAAAAAGGGGAGACCGAAGTTGTTGAGCAAAAAAAAAGTGAGTCACTGCCCCTTTAAATCACGGGCAGAATGTCCCAAGTGGCCTTCCATCCAAGAAAAACATTTTATATGTCTGGTATTTTCGGGGTTTTTTTTTTTTTTTTTGACGGGCCAATACCAGACACCTGGCAGCCTGAGGCAACATTAGTTGCTTCAGAGGAAGCTGTGGGCACGCAGCCCTGCCAGCATGACAATGGAACTAATCTGCCATCCAGTAAGGTCTCCTCCTGACCACTTATTGCTAGAAATTGGCTGCAGGTAGCATGTATGAGGTTTTGTATCCCTATGAAAATTCCTATTAACATTAATTGGTGAAACTCTGGATAGTCTTGCTATCCTTAGAAATGCCCACTGCTCAGTCCTTGGCCTACACTTCATCTTGTGGCAATGAGTTCCACAGGCTAATCACGCACTGTGTCACAACTCATTTTCTTTCATCAGTCGTGGCTTGGCCACCCATGGCTCACACGTCAGTTACCAAAGTGTGCAGTGTATATATTATCTCTGGGTGGGGCTCCAAAGAGGCAGCAGCTTCCCCACATGCAGTTATGTTTCTGCCTTTGCTCCCAAATGTCGGTCCTTCATGAAACTGTAGGGTGTGTCGTTTACAAGAGATTAGAACCCTGAGACGTGGCCTCCCGGGCCGGCTGCTGTCACCCTTACACGGTGCAATACACTCCTTTGCAACATGCACTGGACTTCAGACATACCTAATGGGTGCACAGAGATGAATTTCGCTCACCCCAAGGTGCAGCTCGGTTGCATTCTGCAGTCCCATTTTCCTTCCAACAAACACTCAACAGCCTCTTCCACAGTGCAGATTTGCTCCATCCCCACCATTGGCAATTTACTTTTGCATGAAAGGCAAACTGATGACTAGAACAGCTGTGAGAAACTTGGCACTTAACTAATTCTCCCTGGGAAGTTTAGCAACCGTGTCTAACTACGCCATGGTAGGGGGAGAGGTGACTGTTGTAAAAATGCATGGACGTTGGGTGCTAGAGAGAGAGAGAGAGTCCCTCTCCCCAGCTGCAAAATTCAGAGCCAGATTTCACACACCGTAGAGATCGGGGTGCTATGGTGTGGGTGTTTAGTCCAAATTCCCGCTCTTGATCTCTTTTGATGTGCTCAAGTCCTAGAAAAGTCTGACATCTTGTTTCTTTCTGCTCCTATGGCAGATCATGGATACGGTTTGGCTCTTCAACAGAATATTTGGGAAGTTTTACAGAAACCAGCTGTTTTCATAGATGCCATCATCTATCGACTTCAAGTGCTAATAAAATGCTGCAACTCCCTAAGCAGCCCCTTAATCCCGACAGAGCCTGTCACTCTTGGGGCACCGTTTTCTTCACAGGCTGCTTTGGAGAATCAGTGACAGTCAGAGCGAGGGCGTGCTCGGCCCTCCAACCCACGCCAGACGGGGTGCGCTGAGCCATGACTTACTGAGCAGTTGTCTGACCTGTTGTGTGGCCGCACAGAGGGCCCTGACCCAGGCCTGGGAAGGGCAATTTGGAGCGTATACGATTGTACCAGAGGGATTAAAAGGTGTTAATGAAGCAAGGGCTAAGGCAGCTTGAAAGCCACGAGGCCTGCGCTTCATGAAGCCGGCTTATTTAGTTAGGGTTTAGTCAAAATGAAGCAGTCCTGGCTTAAGCAAGGTCTGTTTACTTAACGCTGAGCTGCAAAATCCACCGTAGCTGCCTGAAATATTGGAGTGGAACTTGCAAAGCCCCTTTCCAGCTTTCATGCCGGGCGAGGGACGGGGGGCGGGACACCCAGTGTGGAATGAGGTGGCCCTGGCTGTACAATGCGAGCCTTCATTTCACTCTCTCCACAACAGCAGGCTCTTCCTCCAAGGGCCGGGGCCAGTGGGCCGGGGTTAGGCAGCAAAACCCTCCTCTGCCACATTTCCATGCCACGTTAGCCATGCCTCGGCCAGAGGGAACGAGCCGTGCTGGGGAAACAGGCTATCACCTCTGCCCTGCTTTCCCTGGGGCATTTGTTGGCCTCTCTGGAAGGGACACCCAAGGGTTCTCCTCTTGGGGGGTCCTGCTCACGCCCCAGCCACAGGTACTCAAGCCAGTTCTCCAGCTGGGGAGAGCTTCTGCACGGCAGGCCGCACCCAAGCCCTCCTGCTGCTAGGGTCTGTGCAGTGCACACGCTGTGCTGGAGGGGAACCCCGGCAGGAGCAGAGCACGCTCCAGAAGGTGCACGCTCCATCCTCCTCTCTCCGTCACCAGACGGGTGGGAGAGCTCTACTCTTCAATGGCAAGGAAACTTTCTGCTCATCAGCCTGGCCAGCCTCCTTTCCAAAATGGCCATTCTTCGGGGGGCCCACAGCAGTGAGTGCCTGGGACTGAGCATGGCCGACTGCAGGAAGGAAGCCAGAAAGTTGGACGGGACAGGAACTGCCCAGGGCCGAGACTGCAGCAACAGCTGGACGTGCTGCAAACTCGGATCCTGCCTGGGGATTGGGGCAGAGGGGGGAAGTGGGGGGCCACAGGGGATAAGCAGGATGGGGAAGTGCAAGGGACCCCAAGGCTCCTGAACGCCTGGCAGGTTAACCCCGCCCCTGAGCACCAGGAACGCGCAAGCCCTTGCGAGCGGGAGAATGCGGAGGGATCCCCTGAGCACTAAGTGCTGCTAGTGATGCATTCACCGCGCATGGCACGACCCACCTACTGGATGGGTGCAGCACCATAAACCGCCCAGCACGGGCCATCTCCAGCACCTTCCACCTCTGCGAGCACTTAGCAAGCAGCCGTGTGATCACAGACACTCCTTCACCACTGTGCTCCGGAGGAATCTCACGCCATCTGCTTCCTGGCCAGGTGTCCCCTCTGTAGCTCCTGCGAGCACATCGCGTCCTCTGCTCTCTGCATGGGCTTTCCCCTGAAACCTGAGTCAAGCAAAGGCCTTGGCACGTATCTTCGTGGTCCCCAAAGGCCTGAGCCCAGGGTACCTGAAAGGTCTACTGCTCTGGGATGGAGACTGCATCCTCTCCTCACATGCCATGGAACTTTCTTCCAAAGCTCATGTATGCAGGAGACAGAGCCTTGGTCAGAGAGCAAACCAGCCCGGGGACTAAGGACTGTCACAGACCTCCCCACCTTCTGCTCCGAGGGCCAGCCATGCCTCCTGTCTTGCTTGCTGCAACATGAACAGGGAGCACCATGTACACTACAAACACACACCAAACACAAAAGCCTACCCAAACAACACACCCACTTCTCCGCTTGGAGCGAGGATGGCAGAAAGAAGGAACCTCCCGGCCAGCGTGAGTTACGTTGCTCAATGCACCACTAAAAGGTGCCCGAGCTAGGAAAGGTGATGAGGGTGGCAAGGGAATGCGCACGGACTAGGAGAGAGCAGGGCACCCTTCAAACGATCCCAGCAGGGAACTTCCGCGATGTGGAGCTCATCCTGTGGAGGGGACTCGCTGCAGGCCGATGATTCTTTTTACTCAACGTGAAACACCTTCATCATTACAATGAAGGAGACACCAAATCCATGTGGCACAGAAGGAACGCTGGGGTTGGAATGGGGGATACTGGAGAGGTTTGCAAAGGCCCCTCCGTCGAACACCAGCGACATTTACTTTAATTGCCATTTGGTTATTAAAGCGCCAGATTATGAACCTCGCAAGAGGCCCCCGAGCGCCCTGACTACGAGTTCTGCAGAAAAGTTGTTATAACCCGGACAGTTAGTGTCTGGGCTTGAGTCTGTTAATGCGGGGGATGAAAATTGGTCCTTAAATAAAAAAACAAACAACAAACAAAACACCCGACTAGTTCCCAAAGCCGCGGAGATTCATAAATATTAAAGTGACACGAGTGAAGCGCTACGGAAAGATTTAATACAGAGCTGCTGCTCCGTGCCTCAAGGGGTTAAGCCCCCCACGGCGAGGATATTGCTGCCAGTTCTGTGGCACCGAGCCATCACCATATAATCTGATGAACTCTTTTATTAAATTTCACAGTCCTGTCTTCTTTATTAAAATCTCCCAGAATTCGTCGGGCGCCTGTCATCCTGCTGCCGAATGTGAACAAAAAATGTGTTTTTCTCTGGGTTCTGCCAGCGAGAGGCTGCGTTTCAGCTAGTGCCTCTGTCAGGTGCAGGGGAAGGAGGGATGCTGCCAGCCAGGGAACAGCGAGCAAAATGGGAGAGACGCCCTTCCCTGTGGAAAAGCATCCGCACCTCCTCTTCTCGGCCTGCCTGCCTGCCACTCGGGCGAAGCGGGGCTCCCAGTGACAGCCCTTGCCAGCTCCCGAGCGGCTTCGCTGGTGTTGGACCGTCGAAAGAGCCCACAGTAGTGGCACGGTGGCTGGTGGACGCTGCTGCATGGGAGGGAGATGGCCAATGGTGCAGACACATTGATGCTCATGGCATCTGTCTTCACTGCTGCCTCAGCACAAGGGCATGGCCAGGCGGGCGCAGACAAGGGTCCCATTGAGCCCAGCGTCCCATCTCCCAGCGTGGCCAGACCTGCAGCTCCAAAGGGACCCCCCCCAGGAGGTAGCAAGGGCACACCCAGCCCAACCCTCCTGAAATGGGGTTAGGGTTCTGGCCCTGAAGCTGGCGGGCTGATAGCCTTTCCCAAACTGTCCTCTCGGCTGGCGAGAACCAGTCCATTGCCTCTTTCAAACCCGCATCTCAGGAGCCAGGGTGGCTGGGGACTGCCAAAGGGCCTGCGGGGATTTCGTATGTGTCAATTGGTAACTAGAACAAATGAACGTGGCTGCCACAGAGCCCCTTGCCAGCAAACTCCCTGCTTGGGAGTTTAATTCATCCATAGACTGTAGGGAAAGCTCTGCTGGAAAACCAGCATGTCCCCCATTCCCTCCTGGTGGCCAGGGGCTCTTGCTGCCGCTGGTAGGCTCCGTCCCTAGGTAGGGAGATGCCGTTCCGATCTGTATTGTGAGCAGCTCAGGCAGGGACTCCTGCCCCATGCTACATGGAGCCAGCCTGACCGTTGGTGCAGAAGAAACAGCACGGCCCTGTGCCAAGTGGGTACTACCCACTGCACCAGCAGGGCTTTGCTGCAGGTGCATCCCTGCATGGCAGGTCCCCATCGAGTGCTCTGAGCACAGAGGCAGGAACAAAGCGGGAACTGTTCTGCTCTGGCACCGAGCTCCCCTAGGGAACTGGTAATAGCCACAGAACCATTCCTCAATAACTGATAATGACCTTCATGGAGGTGATCAGAAGGTTAAATTCTAACTGCTCTGAAGCGCTAAAGCCATAGCACAAGCTGCAGAAACCTTTAGCATCAGTGCAGTGCCCAGCACCGCACTGCAGAAACACCTACTGCCAAGGCAGTGCCCAGCACCGCACTGCAGAAATAACCTACTGCCAAGGCAGTGCCCAGCACCGCACTGCAGAAACACCTACTGCCAAGGCAGTGCCCAGCACCGCACTGCAGAAATGCCGACTGCCAAGGCAGTGCCCAGCACCACACTGCAGAAACGCCTACTGCCAAGGCAGTGCTCAGCGCCGCACTGCAGAAATAACCTACTGCCAATGCAGTGCCCAGCACCGCACTGCAGAAACGCCTACTGCCAAGGCAGTGCCCAGCACCGCACTGCAGAAATAACCTACTGCCAAGGCAGTGCCCAGCACCGCACTGCAGAAACGCCTACTGCCAAGGCAGTGCTCAGCGCCGCACTGCAGAAATAACCTACTGCCAAGGCAGTGCCCAGCACCGCACTGCAGAAATGCCGACTGCCAAGGCAGTGCCCAGCACCGCACTGCAGAAACGCCTACTGCCAAGGCAGTGCTCAGCGCTGCACTGCAGAAATAACCTACTGCCAAGGCAGTGCCCAGCACCGCACTGCAGAAACGCCTACTGCCAAGGCAGTGCCCAGCACCGCACTGCAGAAACCCCTAATGTCAGTGCAGTGCCCAGCACTGTGCTGTGGAAACAGCGACTGCCAAGGCAGTGCCCAGCTGATATTCCACAATGGTAAGTGCTCTGTACGATTAGTGTATTCCCCAAAATCATGTTTTTTATGGAGGACTGAAAATTGCCCAGGAAGCTCCCACTGGCATGTTTTCTTCCATGGCTGGGTTGTGGCTTTTGCCAAGTATTGTAAAGGCAGAAAAGGGAGGGACCAGACCGGCTGTTTAGAAAGGACCCACTAAAGACACAAGGGGGTTTCCTCCCATGGTTTGGAGAGCTGCCATGGCAAGTGCTCACTCTGGCCCCTAAGGATCCTGTAGTGCAGCCCAAACGGGCATTTCATTCTTTGTCACTAAGGGTGCGGCTAGACTGCAGGGTTCAATCAGAAAAAGGAACGCAATGTATGGTACACAGCTTGCGTATCCTTTCCCGCTTTACTGGCAAAAGAGGCTTTTCCAAAATTTGGCGCGTCTACGTGGCCAACACTGCTCTTTCGACACATCCCTTCTTCCTCGTAGAACAATTTTACAGGGATGACAAAAGAGCGTGTCCGCATTTTCAATTTTTGTTGGAAAAGCAGACGCGGTCCTTGGACATGACATTTCTTGAAAAGCAATGCAGTCTAGACGCAGGCTAAGAGAGTGTAAGGCTGGTGAAATGTGCTGCCCCCTTCAGAGAAGCACAGCCAGGGTATATGTCCCACGCGTTGCCCCCTGCGCCACCTTAGAGAGACCCGCTCTGAGGCAGAGAGAGGATATGAATCTCCAAAGCTCATTCCTCTCTTTGCTGCAGCTGCCAATAAGGAGGCAGAAAAGGGCAACTAAAATGGTGAGGGGTTTAGACCAGTCGCCATACGAGGAGAGATTAACAAGACTGGGACTTTTCAGCTTCGAAAAGAGGAGACGGGGGAGGGGATATGACAGAGGTCTATAAAATCATGACTGGTGTGGAAAAAGTGAATAAGGAAAAGTTCTTTACTTGTTCCCGTATCACAAGAACTAGGGGTCACCCAATGAAATTAATGGGCAGCAGGTTTAAAACAAATCAAAGGAAGTATTTCTTCACTCAGCACACAATCAACCTGTGGAACTCCTTGCCAGAGGATGTTGTGAAGGTCAGGACTTTACCAGGGTTCAAAAAAGAGCGAGATACATTTATGGAGGTTAGGTCCATCAGGCTGGGCGTCCCTGGCCTCTGTGTGCGACAGGGGAGGGAGCACTTAGTGATTCCCTGTTCTGCTCACCTGGCACTGGCACGGGCAGAGGATAAGAAACCGGGCTAGCTGGACCTTTGGTCTGACCCAGTCTGGCTGTTCCTAGGTCCCTATGAGGCCAGATTTTCAAACAGGCTCAGCATTGAGACTCCAGTCAATGGCACCAGTAGTGCCACATATCCACTGAGACCTACCATTAGTCCCACCAGAGCGCAGGGGTGCACATTGCTCCAGCGCCGATGCAACAGCGCTTGGACCTGGGGCACGGGACTGTCCAGGGAACATGGCAAGGGGTGATGCGGGCCCTGCCTCTCTGCTGGCCTGGAGTCCCACCAGCAGGCAATTCCAGGGTCAGTTCTTCAAGGGTTTTTAAAAATCCACTTTCAAGCAGGGGAATTGTGAGAGAATCACAGCTCTGAAGTGTCTAGAACAAACAAGAGCAGGGCACCTGGGCATGCGGAAGCAGCATCACAGTTGGAACCAGCGTTCCCTGTAAAATGAGAGATTCATATGCCACCCAGCTGATTAGCAGAGCACACACAGCACCCACCCCCAGCAGCATGTGTTTCTACTGGTGGTGCACACCCACACATGCCTTGGTGCACATAACAAAATGTATTCTGCACATGGATGGAAAACATTAGAGGACATCGGGTGGGACACACTGTTTTCTCCACTGACAGATCTGGCAGTAGTTTAGATGAACTTTATTGGCCTTGCACGTGGGTCCCAAACAGGCCTCAGGGTGCCTGAGCCCTCCAATGGGGCTGTGGGACTGAGGCGCAAGATGAGCTGAGTGAGCAGCGATGGGACCCGCCAGTGCACATGCATCTTAGACGAGTTCCTTGAAAACCGCATTGTCCTTTCACAGGAACTCACGCCCACTCTGACGCTATTTCCAGTCTGCATCAGAACAAGCAGTTGAAATCTTGGAAAAGTTCAGGAATCAAAGAAACTCAGAGAAGTTTCTCCCTGGAAATGTTCACACGGAAAATGTCCATATGCTGCATCTACACAAAACAATCCGAGAGGTCACACTGAGGAGCTTCGTAAAGGAAATCAATGTGGTTTCATTTCAAATTCTGGATCTGACAACACGTTTCGCCTGCTTGGAAAATGTAACTGCCATCAGGACAGTCGTTTTCCATTGCGGGGAATGTCTACGCTGAAGAAACCACAATTTGTCAGGAAATGTTTATGAACTTCTCTAGCTGGGCGGGAAGTTCCCTGGGAGACGGAACTGTCGGTAGCAACCCCAGATCAGTGCAGCCTGTCCCTGCCAGCAGGGACCTGGGCACCTTAGACAGGGATTTTCAAAGGGACCAGAGATGTAGGGCGCCCAGCACGAGGCATGTGCAAGGGGTCCAGGCTCCAGAGGATGGGTGCTCAGAACCGAGCCAGGCACCTCTAATTCAAGAGAGCCAGTTCTCTCTGGAAAGGGCCTCTGAAAACTTGGTCCCATTCTCTCGCCCCAGAGAGACTGCGCCTGCTGGCGGTTCCCTCTCTCCTCCCTGGAGACAAATCTCCTGCTGCATTCTGCTCGCCCACCCGCTTTCCAGTCCGCAAAGCACAAGCCCACTAAGCTGCTTGCTCCAGGTGTGTGAGTTTCCAGCTGGTGTTATCAATTCATATTGATTTTGTGTTGTCTCGTTGGCCGCCTCTGTACAGCCTTGGTGGGTTAGATTAGCATGCGCTGTGTGGGGAAGGGCTCCTCCCCCCCGCAGTAGCTAGGGGTGATATTACCAACCCAGATAGCATCCAAACTCAATATCCTCTTTCTCCCTTTCTCATTTCCTGTTTTCGGGTGTGAATGCCAGCCCTGTCAGAGTGGGGGGGCAGCGAGTGCGTGAGCAGGACAGTGCATGTCAGAGCGGAGGGGAGACAGAAGAGGGGCTGCGAAGGGGGGTGGGGGCGAGAGGGAGAGGCAGAGGGGCTGCAGACTCTTTTTTATTACAGATTTAATAATGACAAAAGAACATCATTAAACATTCATTAGAATTATTTAATTAAATTTTACTTTGGAGAAAAAAGAGATTAGATATGATGCAAAAAGCAATATTGATTGAGAAAAGAACAAGCTTGGGAGACGTGATTTAAATTAAACTCTGGGGTCTCTCTCTGGTTTAAAGCGGTGAGGCGCTGGGAAGTGGGTAAAGCAGTGCTGAAGGAAGAGTCAGCAGTGACCACGGGTACCAGGCCCCGTCCCTCCCCACGTCCAACTGCCAGGACCGGAGCCTTTCCAGTCACCTGCGAAACATCTCCCCCTAAGATGGCAACGGCAACCAATGCACCAGCTTTCCTGGGGAAATGCCACAGCCAGTTCTTGGGGGCCCTTCCTCTAGAGCGGGGGTCTCCCACCTTTTTAAGTATGAGATCACTTTTTGAATTGAAGTGCAATCCAGGATCCACCCCTAACCCAAATACCCTGGCCCTGCCTCCTTCCCGCCCCTTCTCCAAGGCCCTGGCCCTGCTCACTCCATCCTCCCTCCCTTCCACCAGGCAGGGGCAGAGGGTTGGGGCGCAGGCTCTGGTCTTGGGCCAAGGGATCTGGAGTGTGAGAAGGGCTCTGAGCTGAGCCTGGGGCAGGGAGTTGGGGTGCAGGGTACAAGCTCTGTAAGGGAGTTTGGGTCCAGGGGGCTCAGGCAGGGGCTTGGGGTGCAGGAGGGGGTTCATGACGGGGGCAGGGGTTCAGAGCTGGCTCCACTGAACACTGGTCACCACAGGTGGCTCCTGGGTGGTGGTGCAGTGGGGCTAAGTCGGGCTCGCTCAGCAAACTCCCTCCATCCCCAGCCCTGTCGCATCTCTCTCTCTCTCTCACACACACACACCCCCTCCCGTTCTGCAGGGTGGGAGTGGGAGAAGGGGCACCCAGACACCAGCACCCTGCCCTGCCCAGCAAGCAGGAGGCTCCTGGGGGGCGGGGCAGCTCCAAAGCAAAGGGCAGGAGCAGCACGGCCGTGCTGAGAGGGGCACCTGAAGTGTCAGCACCTGACAGCCTCTTGGCCAAACCAGCCAGGATCCCCTGTCAGAGGCTGCAAGATCCACCGGTAGATCCCGGCCTCCTGGTTGATCTAGAGCCTAGGATAAGCCAAGGGGATACGCTAGAGAAAGGGTGGTGCAGTGGTTACAGCTGCTAGCCTGGGGCTTGGGAGACCTGATTCGATTCCCATGTTGACCACAGACTCCCGGTGTGGCACAAACAGGAGCCGTAGCACCGCCCTGCCTCACAGGTAGGGCTGCCCGAGGTCCATGTTTTTCCCGGGTGCTCTCTCCTTTGATGCAGCTACAGGAAGGGGTTAGGGTTGCCAGGTTTGTAATCATGCAAACCCAGTGTCCTGGCCCCGCCCCCTTCCCAGAGGGGGTTCAGGTGTGCAGACACCACAATAACGGGAGCCACATTAGCTAAACGAGGCTTTTAACTGAAAGCTGCTGTAAGGACAGGTCTGTGCCAGAACTCGTCTTGATCTAAATGCAACCCACTGCTAAATCCCAGGTCTAAAGAGAATTAAGAGCATCCGCACGGGGCGTTTTCACCGGTTACATGGCATGCCTGCTTTTACGTGGGTGCAGCTTTCTGCATGGACCAAGCCGCTGTGGATTTGCACCTTCCTTCTTGTAAGGCCAGACGAGACCATTAGCACGAGCTAGTCTGACCTCCGTGCAACGTGGGCCACGTATTTCCGGTTTGAGCTGGAGCAAACCAAAACATCCCTCTGGATGACCCTTAGGCACCTGTTCCCATCGGTAAACGTCCTCCCTGCTCACAATTTGTGCCTTATTTCCAGGCTGAATTTCTCGGACTTCAACTTCACTCTATTATCAGATTTCTGCTCCCTGTGTAGGTACTTCCACAGGGCGACCGAATCGGCCCTTAACCTTCTCTCTGAGACGCTACATAGGGAGCTCCGGAGGGTTTCCAGCCCCATTAATCGTTTGCCTGGCTCTTCTCTGAACCGTCTCCAGCTGTCAGCTGGTGGACACCCCGACTGCCCCCAGTGGCTGTGCCGGTGCCCCATACAGGTAGCCTCTCACTCCTCGTGACGCTCCCGTTTGTACGCCTTCGGCCACCGTGCTGCAGTGGAAACGCATTGAACCCGAGCAGATCTTGTATCATTCTAGTTTATGAATCAGGTGGCCATGCAATGCCAAGTAAAACGCCATCCAGGAATGTCAGGGTCTCCACACTATTACCTTTATGAACCAAACTTGAACATCAAGCACAGTGCTGAGAGACTAGCAGTGGGGGGGGGTGCTACAGCACCCCGGAGCATCTGGCCTAGCACCTGGGGCCCCTTGTGCCGGCCCCATACACGGGGGACTCTCCTGCCAGCCCCACATGCTGGAGTCCCACTTTGATTCCTTGTACGCCAGGGGCCTCTGCTGCTAGCTTCGCACCCGAGTTCCCAGCTGCTGCCCACATGCAAGGGGCTTTGCTCCCTGCCTCAGCTGTGGGTGGAGATAGATGGGGGGGAAAGGGGCTCAGCACGCCCACTTTTAAAAACGTTCCCGTGCTGCTGCAATTTCCCATAAGCCCATGCTAACGGGCATTATGTTACCCTCCTTTAATAAACGTGTCCTGGATCAGCTGCTCCGTTATTTTGCCCATGCACGGGCCTCACATTTTGTAAAGGGCCCCGTGAGGACACCTGTCTGAGGTGGCTTTCCAGACGTTAGCACTAGTCATGACGCAGCGGCAGTGGTGGAAATTCACAGTAAGGCCAGAAGGGACCCTCATCACCATCAAATCTCACCTCCTGCATGGCACAGGCCAAAGAACAGCACCCATTAGTCCCTGTAGGAGCCAGAGCAGAGGCTCTCAAACTCTTCAGGCCACTGTGTCCCTTGCAGGAGTCTGTTTTGTCTTGCGGCCCCCACGCTTCACCTCACTTCAAAACGACTTGTTTGCAAAAGACGTGACAATCCCACCGTGCCCCTGTGTAGTTACTGAAGAAGTGCTGAGAAGTGCTCTCACCCTTACTAGCTCTCGCTCTATTTGAGGCATCTGTCTGTCTGTGAGTCCACCCTTCTGTCCGTTTGTTCAAGAACTCCTCCTAAACGGTAACAGCTAGGACCACCAAATTGGGTAGGCAGCTTCCACTTCTCCTAATTTAAAGCCAAGTCAGGGTTTGGTTGTGGCCGGAAAGCGGGCTGGGCCTGGAATTTGATTGTTTTCCATAAGAAGGAAAGGGAGGGGGCTGATCGGAGGGGCGCGATACTACACAGGGAGCAGCGAGCGCAGGGGAGAGCTGTACTGCAGAGTGACCACTGAAGGCAGCTGCACCAGGAAAGGTGTGGCCAGCTGGGGATGGGTCTTTCCATCTCAGTGGGCCCTGGCCCAGGTAAGTGCCCCCCCCGCCAGCCCTCAGTCCCAGTGCTGGACCGGGGGGAGAAAGCCCCGCCGGCCCTACTGCTGTTACCCCGCCAGCACCATGAGGGAGTGCAGCCCCACCCTCCCATGACCCACAGGTGGCCAGCCTAATACGGCCGGGCCACCCAGCATGGCCGAGCTGGCAGACCTGTGAGCCCCTCTCCCTCTTCTCCCTGCCTGGTCCGGCCTGGGAAGCGCTGCTGGGACTGGCCTGTGTGCATGCCCCCCCCACCCTCCGGACTCAGAGAGCACTGCCAGGAGGCCTCCGCACTCCTCTTCTCACCCAAAAGCCAGGCCTAGAGAGTGCCAGCAGCGGCCTTTGTGCTCCCCGCCCTGGCCCCGGCCCAGCCCTGAGGAGTGCCGGCAGGAGACCTCTCTGCTTCACCACTCCCCCAGCCCCAGGACAGGGCAACGCCGGGTAAGTCTCCTAGTGTAATTATTGTACTTCCATTCCAGGGACTAGCACAGAGAGCAGCGCCAACAAGTGGGCCGTAGGGAATTCGAATCCTACTGACCTTGTTGGTGCTTTTAGCCTGTTGTAAAACTAGACAAAAATGTGGATGAGGTGATGTGCTTCCTGGCCCACCTCTGCATGCCCCACAGGGTACGCGCGCCCCTGGCTGAGACCCACGGAGCTAACGCATCTCTTTGGACGGTCCAGAGTTAATGACGCTGGAAGCGAGGGTGAATCCATCCTTGCACTGGCTGGAGACTCAGGGTGCCCTAATGAGACTTTTCTTTAGCTTTCTGGGTTCTTTCCAGTGTGTGTTAGTGGTGAGGAAACAACTCCCAGACACAGAGCCTGACTTGCTGATGAGTTTATGAGATGAGGGAACGCTCTGCAGCATGAGGCTAGAGTCTCTCTAGTACAGAAACAGTGTGGGACAAAGAACCGTGTGCTTCAGAGCACCAGCCTAGGCTGTCTCAGGGCCCGGGAGAAAGGGAATCACAGCGCTGAGCTCTGTGCAGGGCGGGGAACACAGTGGTCATGCTAACGGGGCGGGGGGACATTGTGAAGAATTTTAGATGGAGCCATTGGGAATAGTCCGGGGTGACTGGGAGATTCTCCCAGTGCAGCAGAAACACCCGCATAAAGCTGTATAATAGGCAGACACATGACCGTGCCACAGAGCTAGGAAAGGGAAACTGTCATTAACCACACTCAGGGTTAATCACATTACAAGGGGAATGAAAGCTGGAAGCGCTTTATGGATCTGGTTGATAATGGAATTTGTGCATCAGCTGGCAGGAGGGAGCCTTGCTCTGCCACCGCCCAGGCACATCAGCACCCCAGAGGTGTGGAGGCAGCCAACGCTGGGGACCCACCAGAGAGCCCAGGATCACCGCCAGAGAGGACAAAAGGGCCATCACCACTGGCGCTCTGAGCTCTCCGAGGGCCCTGCTCCAGCGGCTGGTGTCGGTGCCCAGCTGAGGAGCTGAGCAGCCAGGAGAAGGCTGGCTGTGGAGAGAGGAGATGGGGAACCGATCTCCCCGGATGCCAAGCATCCTCTTGGAGCTGCGGCTGTGCCGAATTACTCAGCAGCCACCCTGCAACGTGGGCCGTGGAGAGAAACAGGAAAACACGTCCAGTGCTGCCATCCACCCGTGAGCCTCACAATGGCTCTCACAGCCCCAGCCCTGGACTCTGGTGTCATGTGAACTCTCAGCTCCCATTCAAACAGCGCTCAGTTTCTGGCCCTCTCCACTGCGGAGACCAGCTGGAGAGCGAGGCGCCTAATGGCTGAGGAACCAACCTTATTGGCGGGGGGTGAGTCATTGCTGAATGGCTCGGGCTGGCAATAGAGCCTCTGCCAGGCTGGGGCTTCGCCCTGCGGACTCCGGTCAGACAGGCCGCAGGGGAGCCAGGAGGGGAGAGGAGGGACATCGGTGGAAACAGGCAGGTTGAGGCTGGAGGCCTGCGGCTAGGAATCTGTGCTTGAGAAAACACCCCCCTGGGGCTCAAAGTCAGCGCAGGCAGGAGGGAAGCATCTTCTGCTTCTACCTCAGCCAAACCTGACCTGGCTGCTCCCAAAACGGGAGAGAGGAGTGAGCCCTTGCAGGCCAGAGGGAGGCAGGCTGCAGGGTTGAGGAAGGGGCGGAGGCTCAGGAGACCTAGCTCCGCTAGAGGTTCCCTGTGCACCCTTGGGCAAATGAATGGAGTCATGACCCTGTGGTTGTTCTGCGGTGATCCCGGGGTCCAGTCTTTTGGCTGAGGCCCCGAGTCTCTCTGGGCCTCAGATAATAATTTGGCCTTTGTTTAGACTGTAACCTCGTCAGGGCAGAGACCACCTGTCACTGCTACCTCGGAGTGTTGCTGTCTGGGAGACGGACCCGCCCGGGCTGGGCCTCACCATGCTTGCAGGAGCCCTTATTTCAAGCCTTATGGCACAATTCTCAGTGATGTGGCTGCACTCACACCTTTAGGGGTTACTGGCGCCATGAACCACTATCAGCTGTTTGGCTTCTGATGCTATGAATAAGCATTAACCCCCTAGGAAAAATTAAATCCAGGAAACGAAGATGAAAGAGGGAAAGCAAGCTGGGAGCTCTCCTCTTCGAAGAGGGAATAAGGGACCAGGGAAGGAGAACGGAGCGAAAGACAGAACTAGGCGAGAGGGAGAATGCATTTCTGAAGCAGCCCGGCCCAGCAAGCCCTAGTGACCCAGCAGGGAGGCTGGCGTTAGACCCACAGACTTTGCATTACACTCCCTGCTCCAATTTAACCGCGGTGTGTGTTCCTAAAAGGGAGCCATGGATTCTACTGGAGCAAAATCCCCTCGGGAACCAAGGGCCAGGCTGTTTCCTAACTAGAAAGAAGCCCGGAGAAGGCAGAGAGGCCATGCCTCAGGCATGTCAGCAAGGGGGAGGTACTGGTAGTCATACACCCCACCCCGCACAGACCTGGGGAAGCAGGCTTTGTTTTAAAATACCGAATTCATCATTTGTTATTTCTTATCAGCGTCTGGGATGTTAGACCAGTTTCTGGAGGAAGGAAACGCCGTAAGTTTCAGGGGTTACATTCTGTTATTTGGGGGGGAGGGTTGTTTTCTGTCAGTCACGTTTATGAAGAGAAGGGTTTTCAGGGAGCTATAATGCAATAACTGTAGCAGCTCAACTTCTATAAACCTGCTTCTCTGGAGCTCCGCTCCTCAGATCCAACCTGTAACCTCCTGCTAGGCCAGTCCCCTCCACCCCCGCCATGCTGGTGCCTCTCAGTCCTCACCTCCCACCGCCTCCCATCATGGCCAGGAGCCCTGACACACACTGATCTGAGTCAGTCCTGACCTGCAGCCTGGCTATTCCAGCCCTGGGCTCCTCTCACCCACTGCCCTGCCAGTGCCCCTCTCTCCCAGTCCAGGGGCTGATCTGGGATTCTGGGGCAGGTACAGACGGAAACTGGCACAAGACTCATCAAGGTGACTGATACCCAGATGGGGTGAAAGGTCACTGCAAACCCATCACGGTACCTCTGCTAACAATCGTCCAGTGAAGCCTTGTCCATTTCCCTCCAACCAAAACCCCAGCAGAGCAGGGCATGGGGCAGGGCCAGACCCAGAGAGAGTTCAGGGACTCGGAAGATTCTGGTTTCTCAAAAGGGGGAAGCCAGTGCGTGATGTGTGCCAGGCCTGGGCCCCAGCCCCTCCGGGCCCGGCAGCTCAGTTAGAAAAGTAAAAAAAACCCAAACCAGCTTGTGCCTGGCACCCTTTGATCGCAAATTGAGCCCTGGCGGATGGGCAGTGAGCGCTGAATCACTCATTTGTCCAGGTTGGAGCTGCTCCACTATGGAATTTCTCCCACGCCCTGCGGCTGCATCGTTCCCCAAGCCCTGGCCACTTACCAGGCTCCTCAGACCCTGGTTTCTCCAGGGCCGTTGCCCTCACTGGTGCCCTCTGGTGTCTGATTGAGACACAGAGCGGCTGGCAATGGGCATGCTCGGATGCCCGGGTCAGACGTCCACTGTCCCATGGGAGAAGAGACTGTGCAAGCCCTGGCTCCAGCGCCCAGGCAGGCGAAGGGCGGGAAAGCCAGGCCCTGTTCTTTAGGAGACAGGCTGACACACCTAGTGCCCTCTCTGTGCTCCTGACCCCATTGCACTGTTCGCACACGCCACAGCTACAGTCCTAACAGGGCGCCGACAGTCTGGCCAGGCCTTGGGCAAGGTATGGGGGTCAGCTCCTGCTCCTGGAAAGGGGCGGGGCCTTGGGCAGAAGGGGTGGGGCCTTGGGTAGAAGGGGTGGGGCCAGGCTCCGTGCTCCCTCAAGGGGCGGGGTCTTGGGCAGAAGGGGTGGGGCCAGGCTGATGCTCCGCTGTAGCTGTTGAGGTGGCTGGAGCCTCAGGCCCCTTTGAATCACTGGCCGTGGGGCAGCTGCCCCCTTCGCCCACCCCATCAGCGGCCTGCTACTGAGCTCATAGTCCAGAGGGACAGTGGAGGGAAGTGCTGGGTAGCTGAAAGCGGCCGCCTGCCCGGGGAGGTGCGGCCGCTGACCCGTGAGCGAGCCGTTCGGGGAAGGAAGCTGTTTCCCGGCACGTGCCGGCCCCAGGCCGGAGCTGTCCGTTTCTGAACTGCCTTCGCCAGGCCCCAAGTTACAATTTGCTTTGACATTCCCTGCGCGTGTTGCTGACGCGGATAAAACCGCAGCTCTCCAAAAGCTTCCTTCCTCCCGCGTGCCAGCAGGCACAGGGCAGCAGGTTAACAGTCCCGCGTGGGCCTAGCAGTCCTAAGGACGCCCTGCCCGACACCCGTGCGTTTAGAAATCATTGCTGCCCCCTCCACGGCACCAAAACGCTCCTGCTGAGTCCTCACTGCGAGCTAGACTGGCAGGAGCCGGCCTGTCTGCACCCCTGAACCGAAATGCTGCCAGTGGCGTGTGGGGAGCTGTGCAAACCTGTATACAAAGGGAAATTCCCCCTCCCCCCGCAGCTCAAGCCCAGCAGGGCACGAAATGCTGCCCTGGGGATACCCCGGTGCTGGGTGAAATGCCCCCATGGAACCGTTGCCTGGCCTCTCCTACTGCCCCAGCCTTGGAACTGGCTGTTTGGGCCTCGCAGCCAGACCCCAGTCGCAGGGCGCCATCAGATGCATGCAGCCTCAATAGCCCCAGGGGCTGGACTGGGGCAGCTCCCAAACACAGGTCCCCTGGAGCCTCCTCCACCGGAGCGGAGCATTTCCTACCCCTTTGGAGCTGCAGCAGGGAGCCCTGCAGGGACCACGCCACCCATGGAGAGAGTCGAGACAACCCCTCCTAGTCCTCTGCGGAAAAGCTCTGTCTCTTACTGCTCACAGGACAGCGGTTTGGATCGGGCCCTGCATCACCCGCTCCCCTTCTGGGCCAGACAAGGAAGGCGTGAGAAATCCTGCAGGAGGCAACAAGGGGATAAGCTGACCTAGGGCAAGTCCCCTGCCGAGCCCCGGCAGCCAGAGGTCAGGGCTTGGGCGATGAGGCAGGTGCGGTCCCAGCCACGCCAGAAAGCCTGGTGAAACATGGGGGAGAGTTAATCTGAAACAAGGCAGGGTGTGAGGGTAAAGCAAAATAGCTATTCTACACTCTTATTCTAGAAGAGCTGCGCCCATTCATTTCCCTGTGCAGATAAGCCCCCGGTGCCCTCTGGGTCTCTGCAGAGCACTTGGCCACACTGACATCTTGTGGCAGTGAGTTCCCCAGGCTAATCATGGGTTGTGTGGCAAAGCATTTCCTTTTACCAGTTTGGACTCCAACGCCTTTCTGTCCAACTCTTCTCTCCTCTTTGTTAATCTGGAAACCTTTTTCATATCCCTCTGACTGTTTTCCCCTTGGAGGCCTGCTCTGCACAGTGTGGCACGAGTAAAATTAGTTCAGCTAAGGGGTCCCTCTCTCCCCTGCACTCAAAAGGGGCCTCCAATACAACCCCGAGTGTGGGCGCAGTTAAACAGGAACAAAGGTGTCTGGCACGGGTGTAGCCTATTAGCGTCACTGGCGTAACCCCACCCACACTGGAATTACCAGCAGTGCCCAAAGTCCATCTTCAGCCCTTGTCCCAGGGCACCTTTAGGGTCTGACCAACCAACAATTTGCAAAAGGAAAACAAAACCTCCAGCTGGGTCTTTCTGCCACTAGGAATCCCCCCCCCAGGGACCCCTGCAGCAGCTGCTGTCCGTTCCGGGGCCCTGCATGCACCTGCAGCCAGCAGTTCTGTCAGGAACACTTGTCTTGCCAGGACTCAAGCTCTGCCTATGAAGGAGCCAGCCACCCGATGACAGAGAGACAGTTCCATTTTAACGCTGCCACTGTGGTCAAAGGGTGTCACTTGTGTGGGTTGAGCAGGCTGGCTAGTCACCTCCCAATGCCCGGCTGCTTGCCAAGGGGGGATTCTCTGTCAGTGGAAGTGCTAAATCAGGCCTGGATCCACCGTAGCTCAACCAGGAGCCGCCGGCCCAGGGCTGAAATGACTGGGTACATCGGAGTTTTGCAGGAAGTCAGAGAACGAGCAGGACGGACCCTTCTGACCCTACCGTCCATGTCCCTCTGCAGTGCAGTCTGGCGTCTGAGCTGAAAGCGGCCGCCTCTGCCATCTCCTACAGGAAGGACAACAGACTGCGTGGGAGCGAGGGGAAAATCCACCTCAACAGAACGGAGCCGGTCGGGGGTGGATCATAGACCCAAAGGCCAGAAGGGACCCTGGTGAGGATCTCACCTGACCGCCTGCTTAACACAGCCCAGAGGAGTTGCCCCATTTATTCCAGAGCAGATAGCTTAGAAATACATCCAGTGGCCAGGGCCAGCGAATCCATGATGCTGGATGAACTGATCCAGCGGTTCCCATACGTTGCCCTGGGAGCAGATCGGCTTTTACAGGCCCTCGGACAAGCAGGACTCCAAGAACCAGGGATCCACCCTGTCTGGAGACGCAGAGAGAGGGGCCAGCCAGAGCCTCAAACAGGGCGACAGTGACCCCTGTGCACAGCCTCTGCACAAGGCCTAGGTGTGGAGTCTGCCCTGAAGCCAAGGCCTGGAGGTGTCGGCCTCCGGGTAGGGAAGAGTCAAAGCAGGACCAAGGCCTCGTTCAGTCCTTGATTCACCTCCTGGGAATGCCAGCTGGCAACGGAAAAGGTCCCTACCCGAGGGGGACAACAGCGTGTCCGGCATGTGCCATGGTAGAATCCCGCCTCTGCTGGGACTGGCCTCTCCTGTAGCATCTCTTTGTAATTACCCAGCCCCACTCGTTAGGACTTGCCAGAGGCTGAAAGACCTGGGAACCCAGGGGCTGCGTCCAAGTTTCCCTGAGATTCTTACTTCACAGCAGAGGGGCAGGGGCGCGGTTTTAAGCAGGATGCCAGACAACACCCGGAGAGGCAGCCACACTGGTTTCCTCAGTCCCCACAGAGTGACCGACCCAAGTAGCTGGAAGGCAGGAACTATTGGCAGAGATGTGGGTGCGATCTGACAGACAGACCGACCTGCACAGATGACAAACGCTATACAGAAAGTCTCAGGCTAAGGGGACACAAAGTGGGGTGGGAAAAAAGAACCAAAAAGAGGGCGAGATCAATCCGTTCCATTTCATCATACGAGAGAGATCATTTACCATGACGAGAACGCCCCCCTCCATCCCGCCGCGCGGAGAAAACAATCCGACAGCAGTTGGGAACGGACCGTGCATGGCGGCGTGTTTCTTAATCATGTTCAAGGCACATCTGCATATTTCTTTCATTTTGCAGCGATTATGAAGTTACTGTTTAATTTCCTGGGCTCTGTGAATCCACCAGTACAGGGAGCAGTGTGAACGGGCGAGGAATAGCTTTGTGTAATTAACATCATTAATCACAACACACACTTCACTCACAGCAGGAGACAGCCCATCATCCCCACCCTCACATTGCTGGGAAAAGCCAAATGCTCCGGACAAGGGGAAATCCAGTCAGCCTGGGTCTCTGCTAGCGACAAAAGCCTGAATGGGGTAACGTTCATTTGCCACGAGGACGTCACCTCTTATGAACAGCAGCGACTGATATAAATAGGAACGCAGCAGCACAAGCACATAGTGGGATCCTGCATTTTCACATGAGGCCTGGGAGGCGGGATGGCTGGGTTCAAGACCTGCTCTGGGGTGGGAAGTGGATTAGAGGAGTGAGAGCCGGGACTCCTGGGTTTCCTTCTGTCCACTGCCACTGACTTGCCACGTGACCCACGTCACCTCTCTCAGCAGTGCAATTCCCTGCCTGTTAAATGGAGACAGCAGCCTGGGCCTCTGAGGGCATGAAGAGGGGAAAGGGGGGGAACACGACCTCGGGCCGGGAGAAGGGGAGAGGGGGGAACACGACCTCGGGCCGGGAGAAGGGGGGAACACGACCTCGGGTTTGGCGACCTCTTTTCAAGTCCCGGGTGGTTCTCTACCTCCTCCCAGACCAGCCGCCACTCCCCTTAACAGGCGCTTCCTTATCTCCTCCCCACTTCCCCAGCCACCTGGCTCTGCCTTGGTGCAGGGGCTGCGAGAGGTAGGGGATGGGCTTCATTCATCACTGCCTTGTCCAGGCCGCTAGAGATGTCATTTGCCTGCCTGCTCCTGGACATGGTCCCCTCCCATTACCTCCTTCTAGCCCCAAAGTGGGGCAGGGACCCAGCAGTGCAGGGCCCAGCAGGGATGACAGTCTGAGTAACCCTGGGGCAGGCGGGTGAGCGTCAGTGTAGCAAGGCGGGTAAGCAACAGGCGGCACAATGGGCATGAAAGCTCCTGCCTGGGATCCCTACACACAGCTCTGCAGATGCTGCTCTCAAGTTCTGCAGCCCTCAGCTCCGTGCCCGCAGTTGTAGCCTGCAGAGCCCCTGCTCCCCCAGCTCGGACAGTCCCCTCAACCCACAGACGACCCGAGGAAGATCTTTACGTAAGAACCTAACAGCAGCCAGACGGGGTCAGGCCAAGGGTCCATCTTGCCCAGCGTCCTGTCTGCGACAGTGGCCAGTGCCAGGTGCCTCAGAGGGAGTGAACAGAGCAGGGAATCAGCAAGCGACCTGTCGCCCAGTCGCAGCCTCTGACGCACAGGGGCAGGGCCGGCTTTAGGGAGTGCAGGGCCCAATTTGAACAATTTTGACAGGACTCCACAGCAATCTTGGTTGAGCGAAAAAAAAAAGTGCACAAAAAATCCCCCACCCCCCCCCCCCCCGCAGCACAGGAAACCCTGCGCTAAACTCACACCTCCCACGGCCGGCGCACTCCTCCCCCGGGGCCGGCAGGTTTGGATAAGTTTTGGTGGTGCCCTTTAGCCACACCCCCGACCACTGTTAACCACACACCGCTGTCGAATCCCCCGGCCGTCTCTCCCCTGTGCCACAGGGGAACCTTCCCACGCAGGTTTTAAACATTAACTTGCCCCTGGGAGCGGCTGCCAAGACGTGTGAACCCGGATCAGTCACCTGGAGCTGAGCCGCGCGGGAGGGTGGGGGTGTCATTGTGTTGCCTGGAACCTGGTCTGCAGGGAGGAGTGGCGGGGCTGGCGCGTGCTGCCGGCCCAGCTCTGGCCTCCGTGGACTCCCAGGCCCCTGAGCGCCAGCTCCCCCCGCCCCGCAAGCACCAGAGACTGAAGATGCCAGGGGCCCAGATAGTGTGCCTGAGCAATGAGGATCAGCTCTCTGGCACTTCCCTCTGGTTCCCTGTTCCCCAGCTAATGCCTCTCACCCTGGCATCTGGGCCTCCTGGCGTCCCTGGGGAAACTAACGCACAATGGTCCCACCTGGCCCCAACCGACAACAGCACACAGGCGGCGTGGGACAATACTGCTGGAGTGGTTTCTAGCGAGGGTCCCCCCCACACTCCTCCCACCCCTGCTGGGGTCCCCGCCTCACTGCACCCTCCTGGAATACAAGGAGTTCCTGCCCAGGCTGTCTATGCTGCAGAGGATGAATGCCAGGCATTTGGGTGCCCAGTCCCCTCCCTCCCCCTCATGGGACGTTGCAGTATTCAGCCGGGGGGTGCTGCGCCCCCCTTTCATTCTCCGCTTGTCTCTGGGTCAGGGTGTCCCACCCACCCCCTTCCCAGGGGAGTCCCCGGGCAGGCGCTAACAAAGACCTGGCGTCGTCCCAGGGAACGGAGGGGCCAGTCCAAAGAATCCGTACCGAGGAAGGCAAAGGAAGCTGGGCTCCCCAGCCCCTCTCTGCCAATGCCCCCCAGTCCCGCCTCACAGTCCCCCCGCTCTGCCTACGCAGCCGGCTAGGAACCAAGGGACACTCTGGGTGAGATCATGCCGGATCCATTGTCCCCCACTGCCCATCCAGCTGGTCCCCCAGCTCCAGGCACTGCGCGAGGCCACAGCCCTGAGAACGCAAAGGGAGGAACCGAGGTCCCAAGAGGGGGCTTGGGCAAAGTCACCCACTGGAACGTGCCGGCTGGTTGGCTGTCCCCGGCTCTCCGCCATCAGAGAAATTCCACAGAGCCTGCTCTAGGCCTGGAGGCCAGAGCCAAGACCAGGGGCCGCAGCGGGGTTTCCGGGGCTCCGGCTCTGTGCTCAGCTGCACCGGTCACGTGAGAGCCGCCGAGTGCCTGGCAAGGCAGGTTCGAGCCGAGTTCAGCCGGTATCTCTGAAGAGGACAAGCAAATCATCTCCGCATGGGCAGTGGGAGAGCGCGGAGGAGAGACGGATGCCTGCCAGCGCGGGGCTGCGGTTCAGATCCCTCCTGACAGCTCCCCCGCACTGCCTGTCATCCCAGAAAACAAACTTCAAAGTAAACAAGGCGCCCGGGACCGGCCGCTGCAGCCACTTTATCATCAGCAGGGAGTGTTTCCCTCCCCCCCGAACTGTTGCTGTTTGATACCATGTCCATGAGCTGCACGGAGCAGGGTTTACAAGGCAGGTGCCCGAAGGAAGCGCTGGAATAGCTGGCAAGGCCCCAAGCAAAAGAGGAAGAGCGAGTTTTACAAAAAACCTTCAGACTGTGATTTTATAGGGTAGGGACCGGAGAGCAACATCCATCTTCGGGCTTAACATTTCATCTCCAGATCAACAGCCCGTCCCTCCCCCATGTTCAGCTGCAGCTGTTGGCTTATCTTGCCATTAAAGCATTTTCCTCCAAATGCGCAGCTCTCAGGAGGAGGGACGCGCTGACGGGTCTCCCCGTTGGGTCTCCACACCACAGCCATGGTCCAGCTGGTGACATGGAGCGTCCCCTGGCCAAACCACTGGCCCTGGGCTGCGTGTGTGCGGTGCAGGTAAGACGGCTGCACTGGGACACGCTTTTAGAAAATGCAGGTTGGACGTTAGAGCCCTTTGGAAAGAGCAGCCGGAGGAGAGCCTCTTGGCCTGAATTGTTCTCCAAAGCCTTGCTGTGCCCGAGGCCAATGCTCCTAAGTGCCCACTTTCCTCTTGAAAATGGAATTGGGGGCTTTTCAAAAATCCCCCGACTTATTCCAAGGCCTAACTAATGAGGAACAGATGGGATTTGGGGGCGTCCCAAACACTCATTTGAAAACCTAAACCCTAAACCTGTATTTAGGCACCTAACTCAGGCTCTACCTAGAGGATGAAAAAAATGCTACTTAAAACCCCCCCGAAGAGTCGGTTACGGAGATGTGGGGAGCCAGCTTCCTTTGCCTTCCTCGGTTCGGATTCTTTGGGCTGGGGAGACTCCAGGCCTTTGTAAGCTCCTGCACCGGGCCCCCATATGAGTATCACCCCCTTGGAAACGTGGGTCCCGACAGGCTCGGCACAGTACCTGGGCGGTGAGATTACGTCAGAGGGGCGTGATTGTGTCCTGGAAAGTTAGGCTGGTGCTGCCCCAAGTGTGAATGCAGCAATCCAGCTGCCTCACCCCGGCACAGCTCACTTCCGTTCTGCACCCGCGCTGGCTGAGGGGCTGCTCCAGTCTAGCTGTCCCACTCCAGGGAAAGGTGCACAGCTTGAGTGCGCAGACAAGCCCTGAGCTAGGGGGCTAAGCAGCACCATTTTCCTTCACTTCACAGGGCTCCTGGCCTGCAAAAGCTCCAGACACAACTGTGCTGAGAACTTGCAAGGAGCTCAGCCCGTGGGAAAGTCAGGCTGCGTCCCCAGGCTTCCCTAGGAGTCTCACAGCCTCCCGTGAGCATGGCTCCAGTGCAGAAGGACAACGTGGGCACGTCTACACAGCTGGGCTACAGCGAATTCCGCTCCCACTTCAGCTGTGTCAATGGCGGAGCTGAAGTGGAAAGGGCTTAACTCGGCGCTTGGCGCTGTCTGCACGGCAGGAAGCCGAAGGAAGAGGCTCTCCCTCCCACTCCCCTTCCTCCTTGTGAGACGAGGGTTACCGGAGTCGGAGCACTAAGTCCTCCAGCTCGCCAGCATTTCGGAATACAGGCTGGCAGGGCAGAGGCGCGTTTTGTTATTTCGGAATAACGGCAGTTACTCCAAAATAACGCTGCTGTGTAGACGTACCCCTGGAGGCCGCAACAGCTCTGAAGGCCTTCTCTGGCCTGCAATGGGAGTTCAGGGCCAGACTGCAAGATCTCCCAGCGGGGACCAGACCCTGCAATGAGCATGAACCGCAGCCAACCAGAGGGGTGCTGGAGACCGGGTGGCACAAAGCAGGAGGTGCTGATGTTAGTGGCGTCCCCTCTCCTTGAGAAATGACCAGCTGCAGCCGCATCTGGCTCCCCTCTGATGAGTAACCCACCCTGGGAAGTGGGCAAGCCCTGGTATTTTTATTGCTGTCCCTGCTTGCTGCCAAGCGTCTGCGTCACCGCCAGGGAGGCGGCTGTGTTCTCTCTTCTGAAGCGCGGAGGAGATAAGATTGGACCGTTAAGAAAAATCTTTAAAGGCGGCTGCCAAACTCCAGGAAAGTTTACAAAGCACAACGTCTCCTTCCCGGCAGCCCCCCTAAAACCTCAGGGGCCGTCTGTGTATTTCTTTTCCCAGCACCGCCGGCTGCCAAAGACCTATCTGTGCAGTCACAGACGCTCTCATCTGTCACAGCAGCACCATGCTCCCCAAGCTACGGATCACAAATGCCCCAAAACTGGGCGGACCCCCTCCACTGCGGGGGAGGTGACAGTCAAGTTCCTTCTAATCTTTTCCATCCATGGGGTGGAATAATTTTTTCTACGTGCACAGAAGCAGGTGTGGGTGTGCAGCACCCGAAGAAACAAAAACCCGAGCTATGGGCACCCCGCTAATCAGCTGGCCGGCATTTGAATCTCTCCTGAGCGGCCACCCTAGTGCTCAGCTCACAGGGAACACTAGTCACATTTCTTAACTCCCTAGCACAGCCAGGAAAAGTCAGACTGGGGACGTGATTTACATAAAGTCACACGGGGGCCTATGTTTGGAAATCCCAGGGGTCTGGACGCCAGCCCACCCTCTATCCTAACCGTCTCCCTTCCCAGGGCCAGAGATGGAACCCAGGAGTCCTGACACCCAGTCCTGCCCCTGCTCTAGCCACTAGCCCTTATTGCTCCTCCACCTTTCCTTTGGCTTCTTGCTCCTGCCCATTCATTCCAGGGTACAGAATGCAGAGCAGTGTTTGTGACATCACGGGTGACCATGGTGACATGAGCTGATGTCACAGCTGCCTGGTTCCGTGGGTAGGTTCCACACTTTGGTTCCCCAAGTCCAGGCCACGTGGCTGAGGAAAGGGGGGAGGCAGAGCTCAAAGCCATTCGATAACCGATTGGGGGCCTCAGGAAATAAGGGAACAAGGTAACCTCGGAATCGTTTGCTTCCCTCCCCCCGCTGCAAGGGAGGGGAGCTACGCGCCTGCCCAAAGCGGCTGGATGACCACAGCTGTGATCAGGGCGCCCCACCCGGGGGTCAGCCTCCTGCCAGACCTCTCTGGCCCGAAGGCTGCAGCTTTGGTTCGTCATTCACAGCCCCGTGCGGGAGGAGTAGCCCCTCTCCTCCCGCCTGGCCAGATGCACTAAAGAAAGGGGGGCAGCAGCCCCCCAAAGTGGCCGTCCTTCCAGGGGCCAGAGCCAAGACCTGAGAGCACCAAAGGCCTTTCCCCTCCCCCAGGAAAAACTCGTCATGCAAGAGGCTGTGCAGTGGCTGCCAGGGGATGGGTCATGGCCAGCACCAGGGTTAGAGCCAGCGGGCAAGGGGGCTGCAGCCCCCTCTAGCTTGACCGCTTTTCAATTAAATCCAGGACCAGCTCATTGGGCCCTTAAGGGAGGCTCAGGGCAGGTGTGTGTCTGTGTGTCTGAGAGGAGGCCAACACCCCCAACCCGAGATTCATACCAGGGTTACTTGCTCTTCCCCCGCCTGTCCCTATCAGGGAATGGGAGCAAAGTGCACAGCTTGTCTGCCCCCTGCGCACCCCAGCCAGAGTAAGGAGGGCAGCAAACTGTGCACTTTCCCCTTGCAGCCCAGCTATATCCGCATACAAACCTAGGGGGAAGCTCCAGCCCTCCCTACAGGGCGCCTGGGGGTTGGAGGCTCAAGGCTGGGCAGTCCCGGGGGAAGGAGGCTACCCAGCCAGCCCTGCTCACCTGCCTGGTGTTTCTGTCTCTCTTCGGTATGGTTTTAGGAGAGGCAGTCCCATTCTGGGCACATCCCATTGTTCTGACCTCGCTTTAAGTTACAATAAGAGGAAGCCGTGTACCGAATGTGCTGGCCCTAGCTCTTCCTGTTTAGGAGTTCTTGAACACACAGGCTACGTCTAGACTGGCAGGATTTTCCGCAAATGCTTTTAACGGAAAAGTTTTCCGTTTTTTGCGGAAAAGCGTCCGTGCCAATCTAGACGCGGTTTTGCGCAAAAAAGCCCCGATCACCATTTTCGCCATCGGGGCTTTTTTGCACAAAACAAATCTCAGCTGCCTACACTGGCCCTTTTGCGCAAAAGCATTTGCACAAAAGGACTTTTGCCCGAACGGGAGCAGCACAGTATTTCCGCAAGAAGCACCGATTTCTTACATGAGATCGTCAGTGTTCTTGCGGAAATTCAAGCGGCCAGTGTAGACAGCTGGCAAGTTTTTCCACAAAAGCAGCTGCTTTTGCGGAAAAACTTGCCAGTCTAGACACAGCCACAGACAGACTGACACAGCCACAGACAGACAGACACAGCCACAGACAGACTGACACAGCCACAGACAGACTGACACAGCCACAGACAGACTCTCTCGAATAGACAGTCTTAGAGTTGGGTTCAGTGGTTCACATTGTTCCAGCCCCCCTGCTTCAGCCTTGTCTCCTCCAGGATTTAACCCAGAGATCACACAAGCCACCTCTTTGTAGCCCGGATCAGCCCATGGAGGGGACCCCATCTCAGAGGGCCCCCGACGACTGGGGGGAAAACCACTGAGCAGCGCAGTGACCCCATGTACCAAGTTGCAACAGCCCCAGATCCATGCCAGATGCCTCCCCCGCACCACGTCGGGCAGCCCGGTCAACCCTATGGAGCGGGGAGCCAGGCAATTGCCGGGGCAGGCGATGGCAGCCAGCATCTGGGAGAGCTGGCCTGGCCTGGGGCAGGAGAGGGGGCTGAGCAGGTGAGTGGCCAGGAATGTCCCAGGAGCAACAGGCGGGGCAAGTTGTGGGTGAGTTATGGGACGAGTGGGGAATGTTGGGGGCTGGGGCAGGGGAATTGGGGGCGAGATGTCGGGCTGCAGGATGTGCCAGAGCGTTCATTTATATTGTGGTCACTCCGGTCAGGGAGAGAGATCCTGTTGTGCACAGTAATTAGTGTATTACAGCAGTGCCGGGAGCTCCGGCCATGGCACCCCACTAGCCACCTAGTGTCCCGCTGCGCTCGGGGCTGCACAGACACGGAACACACGTCGCTCCAGAGGCTGCCAGCAGCACCAGAGGGTGGGTCTTGCTGACGGAGACGAATTGGAGGTAAAAACTCCCCTATGGACTAGCCAATAGCTGGCTTCATCCTGGGGTCAATTGCCAAACGTATTCCATTTCGTGCCTCCACTTTGCTCCTGCCTGTTTCCAGGTTTATTTGCTGTCAGGAGAGTCAAATGTTTCAGTGTCTCTGGTAAATGGAGCTCGGGTTCTCCCCTCGTGTCCCTGGATGCTGGGAGCAGGAGGTGATGGCGAGAGGGGTAAACACACAGATGTTCACAAGTGGACAACGCGCAAATCGTTCCGTTATTGTTAAACAATGAGTAGTCCTGTGGCACCTTAGGCTGCGTCTAGACTGCAACCAGAACTTTCGAAAAAGCGAGCCGCAGGCAGTCTGGATGCTCTTTCGAAAAAGCACAGTTTGCATTACATAGCGCCTTTTTTCAAAAGGGCACTTTCAAACAAAGGTGTTCTTCCTCGTAAAACAAGGTTTTCCGCGGTCGAAAAACCTGCTGCGTTCTCTCAATATACTTTCGAAAGAACATGGCAGCAGTCTAGACGCAGGGGAAGTTTTTTCGAAAAAAGGCCACTTAAAAACAAAACCCTGCTGTCTAGACACAGCCTGAGAGACTAAACCACAATACACAGGACCATGAGCTTTCGTTTGACAGAAACGCTGTGTCTGCCTCCAGCTACACACAATACAGCTCCTGCCGGAATTGGTTCAGACGCTAGAACTCACTTCAATCTACAAAATTAAAAATCCCAGAACCAGCCTAGCAGAGCAGCCCCCTCCTGTGCCCCCAGAGCCCTCACCCGCCACTCAAACCAGAGTGGAGCAGTAACAGTCCAGCTGGCTTCCCCCGCAGAGGAAGAGACAAACCAACGACCACAGCCAAGCAGAGCACAAACACAGGAGCCTTCTCCAGGCTCCGCAGCCCCCCTTGGGCAGACAGACAGGCCTTGCAGCCTACCTGGAATGTCAACAGAACTGTGCACCTTGCACCAGAGCGCCCGGGGGGAGGGGGGACACACGACACCTTCCACATAAGGAACATGCCCGGTCTCCGCCCGGCCTAGCACCCTAGAACGGGAAGAGACCTCAGGAGTCATTGTGTCCAGCCCCCTGCCCAAAGCTCAATCATCACAGCCGGGGCTTGGTCAAACCAGGACTTAAAGGCATCTAGGGATGGAGATTCCACCCCCTTTCAAACCAGGGAACGCCCCCCAGGACCACACAGCTCCTCCCACCCCTGAGCCTCCTGGCCACTGGGAAGGCCTGAACTTCCCCACCAGGGACATTCCAGTTCTTGGGTTGTAGCTGTCCCCGCTCCAAAGGGCAGGGCCTGGATCTCTGTTGCACTGGAACCTTATGCAGTCCTTTCCGCCTACAAAAGGGGCTTCTGTGCTACTCTGGGCCAAGGCCCAGTGCCACGGAGAGCCAGCTGCTCACTGCTCAGAGTATTCCCTGGTACCCTGCTGCACGTGCCACTCAAATGCGCCTGCAGCAGAGCTGTTCTGCCTCCAGCTGCACTGGGGCATGCCCAATGATTCGCAGGGTATGAGGCAGCTCCATCCAGCTGGTAGGGAGTCGGGACTTCTGGATTCCAGGCCCAGCTCTACCACTGGCCTGCTCTATGACCCTGTCAAATCACATCCGGCCTCTGTTCCCTTTCTGCCTCGTCTATCTCAGAGCTGGTCGAAGCTCAGAAATGCCAACCGGTGGGAAATTCTGGCATCTCACCATTCCCGTCCGTCCTCAACTGGAACGAGACAGCAGGGTTTCAGAACTTACTGTGAACAATGTCCATTCTGGGAAGAGCGAAACGACCTTGCCGAAGTGCTTCCTTTCAGCGGTTATATTTTAGAAATGGTAAAATCAAATGAAACGCGTCAATGGTTCTTCAATAACAATTTTGACAAAGTTGAAAGTTTCGGTTTTTTTGAATTTGCATTTTCCAATGGAAAACTGTCGCAATGCAAAATCTCTGACAAGCTCTACTCTGTGTAGGGTCGGGAGGGGGATGTCTCTTAGTACAACAGAACCTTGACCTCACGCACACCAGTCCTACACACACCAACCTTTCCTCCCTCGTGGAAATTAAAAACAACAGAAATGACGTGGTGAAGGCTCTGATGAAGAAAGCCAAGTGGCCATCCCCTCATGCCCCAATACCTCCCGTGCATTGGGAAGTGCTTTGCAGCGGTATGAAGGGCGAGCGGAAAGGCATTGCACCTGCAGTAATGTTGCACTATTTGATTTTTTTAACTCCCCCACTGCATTACGCACAACCTGACCTGCGGCTTCCTGCCCCCGCCGCATGTCTTCGGCACAGTCCATCTCACACCCGTCTCTCTGCTTGGCATCCCCCTCGACAGCCGCCTCCAAGACACTGGCCAGCGCGTGACCAGGGGCAGCCCGAACTCACTTACTTCTCGTAGTCGTGCTTGCAGTACAGCTGCCGGTTGCGACAGTAGCAGGTGCCCGACAGAGGCTGGAGACAGGCGGCACACTTCACGCAGCCTTCGTGCCAGGAACGCTCATTCACTCGCAGGAGGAACCGGTCCGCGATGGGCGTCTCGCAGCCGGCACAAACCTCCCTCATTTTGGAGTCCGACCCTGGCGACGGAGAAAAAGGCAGATGAGCCCCAGGAAGAAGGACTGGCTTCCAAATGGGGATGTCGCTGCCATGGGGAAATTCACCCTCCGGGAGGAAACACGGCACAAGGCTGAGGGGCTGCTTAAATTCAGGTTCAAGGGCAGATGCCGAAGTTAAGTAGGGCCTCGGCCTCGGGTCTGTGGGTGAATCTGCTTTTTAAACCAAGTGTTACTTGCAATGGTCTGAAGCAGGGTCAGTCCCACTCCTGGGTCCCAGACCCCTGTTCTGCCCACTGTCCCGCCGTTTAGGGGCTGCAGCGTAAGACTCACTCGCCTTGTTCCAGCATTTGGCCTCAGCAAAGCAATGGAGCATTGGGCCATTGCCCTGGGCCAGTCGGGGCTGAGTCAAAAAGTCCTCCTCTGGCCCCTGGGGGCAGGGAGTCTTCAGACACTCCCTGCTGGAGCCCCTCGCCTCCCCTGCAGCCGTTAGCAAGGCTGGTGTCACTCCCTGCTCAGCTCCTCTGAGCCTTCATATGGTTTGTTTGGGCACCTCCCCCCAGGGTTTTTAAAGAGGGCTCGTGGCAGCCTGAATCAGCTTCCCTGGACCCTTACTTGATTGGTCGCTGCCCCTCATTAGCCAGGGCGTTGCTCTTCCTTTTGTAAGAGCTGCCAAGCCCTGCTCTGCCACAGGTGTTTCTAATCTCTTCTGTCCAGGTGCAGACTTTTTCCATGCACCAAGGCATGTGTGAATGTGCACCACCCGCGGTAACAAACCTAGCTGTGGGTGTCCTGTTAATTGCCTGGGCAGCACTGGAATCTCTCCAGAGCAGCCCAGTTTCCAGGGTCACTAGCATTCATTGTGTACATGCACCGAGAGAGGGAAACAGTGCAATACAAATGCTCACCCCCAATAGATGCCATCTAATTCCTAGGCAGTGCAGTTTTTAGAATCCTCACAATCCCTCCCCCAAAGCCTCCACTAAAGAGAGAGGTAGGATGCAGAAAACTCTCCCCGCTGGACTCTAATAGGTGGATCTTCAGGAGTAACCAGCACCTACACTCAGTATTCACATCCTATTAGCACACCGGGGGCCGATATCTGCCCCGACTGTCCGTTGCACCACGGGCAAGATTTTCTGAAGCAATCTGCCCCCGGTAGCTCCCCCAGAGCGAGCGAGCCTGGGTGTGTTTTCACCAAAGCTCCCAACAGCAGAGCGCACATGCCCGTGGGCTGCGCGTGGCTGTTTTCAGCAGGAGCTGCTGAAGGCTGAGCACTTCTGAAAACTGCAGTAAGTGTTTGGAAGGGAGTCAGATTGGGTCCGAACCACCAGCCTCTGCCTCCCTGGCCTCTGCCTGGGTCATCCCCATCAGGGGTGCTTTGCTAAACCAATTCAAATAGCGAGATCTCCAGGGATTTTTTTCCCAGGACGTTATCACAGAAATCTATGGCTACTCTTCAAAGGCTCCTCCGTGATAGCTCCAAGGTAGAGGAGTGCGCGCGTGGGTAATAAATACGCCGACTGGGCTGTGGGCTGAGCCAGGTATGAGATGCCTTCGTCGAGCGCAGTCCCCCGCCCATTGTAACGAGCGGCTCAAGTTTCTATAAACACTTTGTTTGCCCTTTCCCTTCCCCCGCCCCTGGTTCTTTTCTCTTCCTTAGGGCCCAGGCGTGGGATGGAGCTAGGGCCTTGTGCTGGGCAGGGGTGGGGCTGGGGCCCTGCCCAAGGAGTGAGGCGGGGTGGGAGCTAGGCCTGCATGGTGGGGGCAGTGTCTAGACCTCCCCGTGGGGCTCCAGGCAGTTTGTGAGCCCTGGAGATGTGTCAGGCATGAGAGAACTGGCGTGTCCAGGGGCCCACAATTCCCTTCTCGGAGACGCTGGCCTGGGAGCAGAGAGAGCAGCCCAGCTTTGGAAAGGGGCTCTGTGCATGCAGCCCTGGGGGAAGGGGCCTGTGAGATTTCTCGGCCATCTGCACTAGGGGAAGTTTGCAAAGTGCCTGGTTCTTATGTCTAGCTGGAGCAAGAGCTGGCGTCCTTCCCGAGTGACAAAGCCACTTACGACAGCAAACGGGGCGATGACCCACCTGCCTGAGCCAGGTGCTGGGAGGCTCCCATGCACTGCTCTGGAGCATCCTCGCAGGAAGTAACATTCATTTGGCTCATGCGGGCCACTTGCCACCATGGGACCCTGAGCAGTGGGAGCGAAGGTGCCTGCTCCACCCACCTTCCGGCCCTCAGTGCATTTTGCGTCCACACTCGGCAGACCTGAGCCAGCTCCCCACGCCGCTCAGCAGCTGCCCCTGCTCCTGCACACAAGCTGTCTGGGGGTCCATTCCTGCAAGCACTGACTTCCGAACTACAGCAGCCCTGGCCAGCTTTCAGGTTCGACCCCCATTCTGAACCAAACCCAGGGCAAGTCAGAGGGCAGAGCCTGCGGAAGGAACAAAACCTATGGGCCCTCCCCCACCCCGCAGCCATTTGACCCATCCCCTCTGCATCCAGAGGAAAACATCTGGCCATGGAGTCACTGAGCCAGCATGAGCCTGTGGGTGAGGCGTGGCCAGGGACTCAGGAGCATTAGCTTCTATTCCCTGTTGTGAATGATGGTGAGTCTGTTCCTTCCGCCCCTGTGTTGGCCTCGTCTATTTTGCCCAGTGGCTCTTTGGGGACAGGGACTCTCTGGCTATGTCTAGACAGCAGGCTTCTTTCCGAAGAAGCTTTTCCGGAAGAGATCGTCTGAAAAAACTTCTTCCAAAAGAGAGCGTCCACACAGCAAAAGCGCATCGAAAATGGATCTGCTTTTTCAAAAGAGAGTGTCCACACTCAATGGACACTATCTCACGTCAGCTGTGATTACTATGGACAGAGCGGCCACCAGGGCACCTGTGCTTTTTCCTCTTTCCTCTTCTTATGAGAGAACTGCCTCTTCCCCACCCACACACGCCTTTTTCCGAAAGAGCTCTTTTGGAAGAAGGGTTCTTCCTCGTAGAAAGAGGTTTACCAGTGTTGGGAAAACCCCTGTGTTCTTTTGAAAGAACGCGACTGCAGTGTGGACGGAAGTGAAGTTTTTCAGAAAAACTCTGCGTAGACACATGGCCAAGGTCTGCACCACACATGCTATTTCTACCAGTTAGCAGTGTGATTTCTAATACCAAGTAACTCCTCGCCTGGACACAGTTACACCAGGATAGCCACACATCCCGTCCCTTCGGGGAGTAGGGTAAGTTGTATTGTCTCAGCCTGTCTACACTAGGAAATAACTTATTTCAAAATAATAACTCCTGAAATAACTATTTCGAAATAGAGTGTCTACACTAAAGGGAAGCTTCAAAATTTGCACTACACAAATTGCATATCTTATTTCAATTGAATTTAGAAATAGGCTATTTCAAAATTTGGCGTGTCTACACAGCACGAAATTTAGAAGTAACACGCTATTTTGAGACATCCCTTGACCTTCGTGGGATTACTGGCATGCTGAAATAGCACGACTGTTATTTCGAAAAGTATTTTGAAATAACGGGCGGCTTGTGATATCCTGAAATAGCCGCGCAGGGTAGACGTCCCCAGAAAGCACAGGGAGCCATTACTCTGAATGACTCTGAGGCATCATTATTTTTTCAAAGTAAGTGTTATTCCTCATGGAGAGCAGGAGTTATTATTTCGAAATAACCAGCCTGCTATTTGGAAATAACAGGCTTGGTAGTGTAGACGCTCCACTTGTCATTTCGAAATAGCTCCCCAGTGTAGACCAGGGCTAACGGACACACAGCGCGACGGGTCACACACACCCGAGCAAAACAAATCACTCCGCTCTGCACGTTGTGCCCAGGAAGAGGACAAGAGACCAAAGACGTGACAGATGTTCGGCGCAATCGCTTTCCGTGCTGTGGGAAGGCAACGGACACTGGGGCGATGAGAGAGGTGTAAGAACCTGGACACAGAGCCCAGCGCAGAAATACAATTGGTATCTGCAGCCACATCTGCAAAATCGATCTGCAGATAGCCACATCCAGGGGTGCGGAACTCGCGGATAGAAAGCAGAGGGGTCTGGATACATTTGCATCTGAGCTGCACCGGCATCCATATCCACAAGACGGGGGTGGATATCCTACCCGCGGCTAGAAAGCCGATGCCCACGGATTTCCTGGGCTCTGCCTATAGCAAATCAAACTGGCTCCAGCCAGGAGTGCACACTGACATCCTTGTGCCAGCAGCCACTGTGCTGCTTCAACTAGCGTCTGTGCAGAGATGGGGCTGCTGTGGCTGTTGCAGCCCCGGCCCATGGAGTCTCGGTCTGAGCTGGGACCTTTCGGTGCTGCCATTGTGAGAACGTTCTCTATAAAGGTCGTCCAGTTCTACCGTAAAGCCTGTAAAACTCAGCCACTTCGGAATGGTCCCACAGCCTGGCAGTGGGAGACCTGGGTTTGCTGCCAGGGGAAGTATGATCACAGGGCTTGTCCGACGACCTTCCTCTGTTGCCTGAGCTCACTGTCCCGTCGCTGCACCAGAGCAGCCCCCTGCAGGGCTGCGCCAGGGGTCGGGACGCAGCAAGCACAGCGGTGCGGGGCTATGGACTGCCAAGCTAGCAGTGCCAGGGCTCAGCCCGGACAAGCCCTGCCCCCTGGCCTTGCATGACTGGGACCTGGGGGGTGCGCCCTTGGAGCCAAGGATGAAGGGACGTGCGGAATGTGTCTGGAACACAGTGGGGGTTGCTGCTGTAATCCAAGTCATTAGGGATGGTCCCTCCACCTCAGTATTGCCAGCACCCCACGCAGCTGCACTGGCCTGCCAGTTCTGGCATCAGTCTGGACAGATTCCCTCCAGGTTGCACTGGCTCAGCCAAGCCACTGGAAGGGTGTTTCGGGGGTGGGGAGAAAAGTTCTCTTCCTGACAGATCAAATGTGCTGACAAACCGTTGCCCCATGTACACAGCTAAGCAAAGGCCCTTTTCCCTACTGAAGCCACGAGCCTGCCAGAAGCCCTGGTGCACCTTGGAAGAGACACGTGCCGTTCAGCCGCAGAGCTCTGCCCAGCTCCCCTTCCCTCCGAGCTGCCTGGCCAGGCTGGCCGGCTGGAGCTGCTGCATCTCTCACGAGTGCTGAGACACTGCAGTACCATGTGCACCACCGAGGAGCACTGAGGCCTCGATTCAGCAGGGCTCCAAGCACCTGCGCCATCCGGGATGTGCTCTAGTTCCCTCTGCCTTCTGGGAGACCTGAGCAGGCCTAGGTCCCGTGCAGAACAGGGCTGCGTGGAAGCAGGTGCTAACACTAAGCACCCACGTTACTGACTCAGAGGCCATGCTGCTCACCCCTAAACATTCACAGGCACCTAGGGGTTGGAGTCTGTGCCCCACACTCTGCAGGAGCTGGGCCAGGCTCCATTCTAACCCCCCACGAACCAGAAAGGGCCCATTTCAAGGAGAGTCCCTGTAGAGAAACGCACCTGCCCCTAGGGCTGGGGGCGTGATTTGCAGCTCCCTGACAGTAGATTTGAAAGCTTTGTCTCAGAGCTGGAGAACAGCAGGGCTTGGCGTCACTGCAGGAGTTTAAGTGCCAGCCGCCCTGAGCCAGAGCCCTGTCCACACCCCCCTTCCCTCAAGTGTGCAGGCTTTGTAGCCCAAGGTGGCTGACCACAAGCCTGCCGTGCCAGGGTCACCCTGCTGGCTGGGGCTCGGGTAACATGCTGGAAGTGGACACAGACCTGAGGGCTCCTGTCCTACTTACGGGGGGAAAGAAACGTTATTGTGAGAGAATAGCTGCAAAGGTGAGATTTCCCCAGGGCTCAGCCCCAGCAGGGCCCAGGCGGGGTGGCTTGGGAGCGTGGCCTGTGCTCTTTGTCTGGAATCGGCAGAAAAAATGGAGAGTTTTGCTCCTGTGGAAATATTTGACTTTTCATCAAAACTCCCAAAGCGTTGGTGGGTTTTGGTTTATTTTTAACAAAAAGCAAAACTTCTCTGTGGAAAGGAGACGCTGTCCCCAGAGGTTCTCATTTAATCACCCCCTCCCCCTTCCTCTGTCCACTAACAGGCTCAATAGGCGATTCCAGCCAGCCCTGCTTTCAGCCCCGTTGCATTCTGTGGTGGGCACAAGCTTCCCCGTTACGGATCTGGGGGGTTCGTTAACCCGTCGCTAGCTTTGGGGGGAGACCGAGACCTAGACGGAGGGTAAAGGTGGATGAGGTGAGCTGGGGAGATGAACAACCCCCCTCCCCCACGCAGGGGGTCTATTGTCTAACTGACGCAGGGGCTCGGCCAGCTTGCCTAGTGGTCCAGGGACCTGGCCGGGTGGGCAGGGCGAAAGCCGAGGGCGGCCTCGGGGATTCCCACCTGGAGGCAGCCGTGTTAGGCCCAAAGCCAAGAGCCCAGCAGCCACTTGGTACAACGTAACAAGAAGGGTCCAGGCGCAGGGTGGGGCACAGTCCCTGCCGAGTGGGACCCTGCTTGCCTGTGTCGGAGCGAGTCCCTGGGAGCCTGGCCTGGCAGCCGGCAGTGAACAAGCCTCCGCCCTTCGGCGGCAAGGCCTTGCGGTGCCAGGGGAGAGGAGGCAGCCGCCTGCCTTCGAAAAGCAGGGGCGGGGGGGTTACGAAATGGCTAACGAGCCTCAGTCGGCCCAAGGGGCAGCTAATTTAAAGGCAGCCTGCTCCCCTACGGCCAGTGGCCATGGACGCGTCGCTTCCTTGCCCAGCTAACCTGGGGCCCCTCCTCTGCCACACGGGCCGGGAGAGGGATTCCTGCCCCAGGCGGCACTTTAGAACCATCCCACGGATCTGAGAAGGGCGGGAGCCCACAAGCCCCAGCCCCTGGGCACGTTGCTCCAGCAGTGAGTCCCGTGAAAGGGGCCCTTGACCTCCCACCCTCCCCTGCCAGCCGGGGGCCTCCTCCCCCAGAGCCCCGGCTCCCACAGGCTGCTCTGAAAGCAGAGAGGTGGGCGCTGGGACTGTCACCCCTCGGCCGTCTCTGCCCCCCCCCCCATCTCCCCAGCCCTGGCACCGACACAGACCGAGGCAACCCGGCGCTGCGGCCCGGACAGAACGTGGGGGCGCCCCCCCCCCCCCGGCGCGTGCACGAGTCCCACCGGCAGAGCCCGCGGTGACTAGTTGGAGACATCGGCCCGGAGTCGGAGCCCGCTCCCGTGTCTCGGCGCCCTGGATTCCCGTGTAAACACTCCGGCTCCGCACCACCCTGGCCCGGACGGGGGGATCGCCCGGGGCGGAGCCTGAACCCGGCGCCCGAGCCAGGGTGCCCGTCCCGGTGTGAGCCCTGGGCGGGGAGGCGGGTCCCTCCGGCCCGGGGTGCCCGGGAGCGCGGGGGGCGGGGGGCTCTGTAGCTCGGCTGCCCCGGGCCGCGGACACTCACCGAAGCCGGGCAGCGGCGTGGCCTGCTGCAAGCAGGACGGGGCCTCTTCGGTCTTCATGCTCCAGCCGGGCTGGGGGGCCCTGCGGGGAGACGCCGGGTTAGCACCGGAGGGGGAGGGGGCAGGGAAGGAGCGTCCCCCGGCCGGGAAGGGGGGAGTTTCTCAGCTGGGAGGGGGCACTCCCGGGAAAGGAAGCGGCCGAGCCCGCCCTGCTGCAGACCCGAGCCCCGGACTCCTGGGTCCACCCGACCCCCGCCGGCCCTTGCGACACAGCAACGCTGGCCCGGGTCCCCGCCACCTGCCCGCTCCCGCACCCCCCCCCCCGCCCCTTGTCCTCCGGCCACTAACCTCCCGGTCCCCCCGATTAGTGTCTGTCCGCCCCCGTGTCCCCCGGTCTGTCCGCCCCCGTGCCCCCGGTCTGTCCCCGCAGCGCCCGTGTCCCCCGGTCTGTCCCAGCAGCGCCCGTGCCCCCCGGTCTGTCCGCCCCCGTGTCCCGCTGTCTGTCCGCCCCCGTGTCCCCCGGTCTGTCCGCCCCCGTGTCCCCCGGTCTGTCCCAGCAGCGCCCGTGCCCCCCGGTCTGTCCGCCCCCGTGTCCCGCTGTCTGTCCGCCCCCGTGTCCCCCGGTCTGTCCGCCCCCGTGTCCCCCGGTCTGTCCCCGCAGCGCCCGTGTCCCCCGGTCTGTCCGCCCCCGTGTCCCCCGGCCTGTCCGTCCCCGTGTCCCGCTGTCTGTCCGTCCCCGTGTCCCCCTCGGTCTGTCCGCCCCCGTGTCCCCCGGCCTGTCCCAGCAGCGCCCGTGTCCCCCTCGGTCTGTCCGCCCCCGTGTCTCCCCCGGCCTGTCCCAGCAGCGCCCGTGTCCCCCGGTCTGTCCGCCCCCGTGTCCCCCGGTCTGTCCCAGCAGCGCCCGTGTCCCCCGGTCTGTCCGCCCCCGTGCCCCCGGTCTGTCCGCCCCCGTGCCCCCCGGTCTGTCCCAGCAGCGCCCGTGTCCCCCGGTCTGTCCGCCCCCGTGTCCCCCGGTCTGTCCCAGCAGCGCCCGTGTCCCCCTCGGTCTGTCCGCCCCCGTGTCCCCCGGTCTGTCCGCCCCCGTGCCCCCCGGTCTGTCCCAGCAGCGCCCGTGTCCCCCGGTCTGTCCGCCCCCGTGTCCCCCGGTCTGTCCGCCCCCGTGCCCCCCGGTCTGTCCCAGCAGCGCCCGTGTCCCCCGGCCTGTCCGCCCCCGTGCCCCCGGTCTGTCCGCCCCCGTGCCCCCCGGTCTGTCCGCCCCCGTGTCCCCCGGTCTGTCCGCCCCCGTGTCCCCCGGTCTGTCCGCCCCCGTGCCCCCCGGTCTCTCCCCCTCTCATCCTTCTCCCAACGCACAAATTAGCCCCAATCTCCTTACACTGCCCGGCAACGCTGAACTTCCCCGCCGATTGTCGGGCTCCAGGACCCCGAACCAAGCGGGGACCTCAGAGGTTACCCCGGGCCAGCCCCCTCCCGGGAGCTCTGGATCGTCCTCGGAGACAGAGGAGTAATGGGGTGGGGCTGCGATGAGGTGTAGTGTGGGGGCGGGGGAAGAGGGGGTGTCTGGTGGGATAGAATAACGGGGGAATGTGGGGCGGGTTATGGGGTAGGATGCGGATGATCTATGGGGCGGATAACGGGGGTATGTGGGGCGGGTTATGGGGTAGGATGCGGATGATCTATGGGGCGGATAACGGGGGGATGTGGGGCGGATTATGGGGCGGATAATGGAGCAGGATGCGGGTGACCTATGGGGCGGATAACGGGGGATGTGGAGGCGGGTTATGGGGCGGATAATGGAGCAGGATGCGGGTGACCTATGGGGCGGATAACGGGGGATGTGGGGCAGGATATGGAGGTCTCTGCCCCGCGCGCCGGGGCGAGGAGAATTTTGCTGCCTGTTGCTTTAATCCCAGGGCCGCGGTGGGTTTTACCCGCTACCCGAGACCAGGCGAGCAGCGCCCGGCGAGCGGCTCCGTCCCCCGCCCCGCGTCCCGCTGTCTTCGCCTGCCCCGCAGCTCCGGTTCGGTCCCCGCCAGGCGAGCCCCGCGGAGCCACTTGGAGGGAACCTCAACGAATTCTCCGCCCCGGCGCCCCGGAGCTCGCGGAGCCCGGCCGGCCCCGGCCCCGTAAATTCCCCCCAAGCTCCGGGCCGCCCCCGGGGCCGCAGCCCCGCTCCAGCGAGCCGCGTTCACCTGCCGGAGCCTCCGTCCCGCGGGTCCCGCAGCCGCCGCTCGCCGGACAACGGGGCCGCGAACCGGAGCCAACGAAATGTCCTCAGAGGCTCGGGCTGTGTCGCCCCGAGCCCGGCGCGTCGGGACCCTTCGGGCGGCGCTTTCGCGGGCTCGCGGGGCTCGCCTGCCGCCGCAGAGATTCGGGGGCGAGCCCCGGGCTCCCCGCGCTAACGAGCCTGCCGGGGTTCAGCGGCCGGGCCCCCTGGTTCCGCCTCATTCGTGTCTTGGAGGCGGTTCCGCTGCTCGGAGCCGAGGCTGGGGCTCTGGCGGCGCGGAGGGGCCGGGGATCCCCGGGCGCAGGTGGGAGCCCGGAGCCTGAATGCCGGGGGCGGGGAGCCGGGCTGCCTCGCCGTCCAGGCGAGTTTCTGCCCGGGGCTACGAGGAGCGGGCGGTGGGGGCTGCTCCGCCGCGTGTGGGGCGAACGGGCGGGCAGGGAGCCGGCCAGCGCCCCTCACCGCTGCGCTGGGGCGGGAGCGCACGGCGCGACAGGGAAGTTGGGGGCGGGGGAGGGAGGAACTAGCCCCGGACAAGTTGGCACCCCGGGTGCCCCCGCCCCCGCCCCCGCCCGGCCGCAGAGAACAGACACAAATCCCGACACTTACCCGGCGCGGGAGCTGCGGAGACGGAGCCGCCCCCCGCCGCCGCGCGGCCAACCCGGGGAGCGGGGCTATTATCCGAGCCCAGGGGCCGGGCACAGGGAGTCGCTCCCGGGCGCAGCAAGTCCATGCCCCGCGCCCGGCTGCCCTGGCCGCGCCCGACCCTCTGCAGCCCCCGGGCCCCGGCTCCGCAGGGGGCAACAGGGAGACCCGAATCCGGGGCGTTTTTAACGGGGCTGTTCCGGGGCGGGGCGTCTCCTATCGGGCCGATCAGACGCACTAATTCGAAGTGAAGCCAGTCTCAAGCCAGATCCGGTGCCGGAGCCCTGGAGCGGGGGGAATAGCGGGGACCCGAGGGCAAGGCGCGCCGGGGCGGGCCGGAAGGTGGAGGGTCCGCGGGGCAAGCGGCTCTGGCCAGCAGTCGGGTTATACGGACCGGCAATCCATAGAGACCGGGGCAGGCCAGCTCGGGCGTGGGGCGGTGCAGCGAGTTCCGGACAAGGGCCCGTCGAACTGAGGGGCCAAAGGGGGCCGGGGACCCAGGCTGCTCCTGCCAGGCGCTATAGTGCGGCAGGGCCGTATCCCGGCTCCGGGGACGCGCCCGGAGGGAGAGCCGGGCCAGCAGCCAGCGGAGAGGGAGGGCCGGAGCCAGGGGCTAAAAGCCCGCGGGGGGTGGGACTGAGTGTCTGTGGCGGGCCCCACGTGTGACCGCAGGGCTGCTCGGAGCGGGGCAGGGGCAGGATCCTACCACGGGACGAGGAGCGAGCGCAGCAGTCGCAGGGTTTGCATCGGTCGTTACAGGCTGCGTCCGCTGGGCTCGGGTTTATCCCATTGGGTATGTCTACATTACAAAGTTAATTCGAACTAACAGCCCTTAGTTCGAATTAACTTTGATAGGTGCTACACATACAAACCGCTAGTTCGAACTTAATTCAAACTAGCGGAGCACTTAATTCCAACTAGGTAAACCTCATTCTAGGAGGACTAATGCCTAGTTCGAATTAAGCAGTTCGAATTAAGGGCTGTGTAGCCCCTTAATTCAAACTAGTTGGAGGCTAGCCCTCCCCAGCTTGCCCTGGTGGCCACTCTGGGCACCACCAGGGAAACTCTTCTGCCCCCGTCCCGGCCCCGGAGCCCTTAAAGGGGCACGGGCTGGCTACGGTGCCTGTGCCAGGTGCAAGCCTGCCAGCACCCAGCCAGCAGACCCTGCACCTGGCACGGCATGAGCCAGCCACCCACTGCCACCCAGCCCTCCGCCTCTTCCCGGGACCAGGCTGGCGGCTCCCAGGAGCCTGCCCGGGGCCACAAGAGGCGGGCACCCGCCTGGTCTAGTGCGGACATCGTGGACCTCATCCATGACCTCCGCACTAGGCACAGGAAAGTGGCCGTCTAGGGCAGAGTAGCTGCCAGCCTGGCCACCCAGGAGCAGGTTTGCATGAAAATCAAGGTGGTCCAGTGAGACCCCCGACCCTGAGCCCTGAGCTTAGAACGGCCGTACTGGGTCAGACCAAAAGTCCATCTAGCCCAGTAGCCTGTCTGCCGACAGCGGCCAACACCAGCTACCCCAGAGGGGATGGACCAAAGACAATGACCAAGCCATTTGTCTCATGCCATCCATCTCCAGCCTTCCAAAACAGAGGCCAGGGACACCATTTCTATCCCCTGGCTAATACCACTCCATGGACCCAGCCTCCATGAATTTATCTAACTTCTCTTTAAACTCTGTTCTAGTTCTAGCCTGCACAGCCTCCTGCAGCAAGGAGTTCCACAGGTTGACTATTTGCTTTGTGAAGAAGAACTTTCTGTTATTAGTTTGAAGCCTGCTACCCATTCATTTCATTTGGTGTCCTCTAGTCCTTCTATTATGGGAACTAATGAAGAACTTTTCTGTATGCACCCTCTCCACACCACTCGTGCTTTTATAGACCTCTATCATATCCCCCCTCAGTCTCCTCTTTTCTAAGCTGAGAAGTCCCTGTCTCTTTAGCCTCTCTTCATATGGGACCTGTTCCAAACCTCTGATCATTTTAGTTGCCCTCCCCTCTCCCACCCTCTCTTTTCCCCTCTCCCACCTCCTTTTCCCAGTCTCCCCGAGTTTTGTTCAATAAAGGGAGTTTCTATGTTTGAACACACGTGTCCTTTATTTTGTACATCAGGAAGGGGGGCTAGGGAGGGGTAAGTGGAAGGAGGTGAGGGAGGAATGGGGTACGAGCCCCCGATGGGGAGGACTGGGGTGGCTCTGCGGGCTCCTCGAGGTGGAAGCTCTCCTGCAGCCCCCCAATTGACCCCCCCGGATGGCAGCCTGCGGCAAGTGCAGCTGGGCTGATGGCCGAGTGCTGTGATGTGCCAAGTGTGGGCACTCAGGGCACTCCAAGCCAGGACTGCTTTGCTGTCCCTCATCGAGTTAGACAAGCGAGCGGGGAACCCCTGAGAACTGTCTGTCCGGAGTGGGGGTCGGGACCCTTTAAGCACAGCCCTCGGCTAGCCTGAGACAGGAGCTCCATGCTCTAAGTCCTAACCTGATACCCTGCCGGCACTGCTTCCGGCCATCCTTAACCTTGGTTCAGGGTCCACTCAATGTGGACATGCTAGTTCGAATTAGCAAAACTCTAATTCGAATTAGTTTTTAGGTCTAGATGCGCTAGTTCAAATTAGCTTAGTTCGAATTAACTAATTCGAATTAAATTAGTTCGAATTAGTGCTGTAGAGTAGACATACCCATTCGGGTAACACACCGACGTTGGGTCACACAGCACAGGAAGAAAGTGTCAGGGTGCACCAAACCGGCTCTATCCTCGCCCCGCATTACCTGCACCAGATCGGCTCTACGCTCGCCCCGCATAACCCGCCCCAAACCGGCTCTACGCTCACCCCGCATTACCCGCCCCAGACCGGCTCAACGCTCGCCCCGCATTACCTGCACCAGATCGGCTCTACGCTCGCCCCGCATAACCCGCCCCAGACCGGCTCTACGCTCACCCCGCATAACCCGCCCCAGACCGGCTCTACGCTCACCCCGCATAACCCGCCCCAGACTGGCTCAACGCTCACCCCGCATTACCCGCCCCAGACCGGCTCTCCGCTCGCCCCGCATTACCCCCCCAAACCGGCTCTACGCTCGCCCCGCATTACCCGCCCCAGACCGGCTCTACGCTTGCCCCGCATTACCCCCCCAAACCGGCTCTACACTCGCCCCTCCTCTGCTGCATTAACTGCCTCAGAGGCACCCCAGAACCTTCATCTGTTGCAGTTCTGGGGTGCACAAGGCGCCAGAACATTAATCCCCTATGGCCTGTTCATCGCAATGAGCAGCCACAGGACCCACTCGGCTCAGACCCAAACGAGGGGCTGGCAGGTGGCTGCAGAGCTTTGGGGTCAGGGTGGTGCCCCCCAGGGCCTGAACTGGGGACACTGGGGTGCAAGGGATGAAGGGGTGTAGGTGGTACAGGGGATGAGGGGGTGTGAGGCTGTGTGTAGGTGGTACAGGGGATGGAGATGTGCAGGGCTGGGTGTAGGCAGTACAGGGGATGAGGGGGTGTGTAGGTGGTACAGGGGATGAAGATGTGCAGGGCTGTGTGTAGGCGGTACAGGGGATGAAGAGGTGTAGGGCTGGGTGTAGGCAGAACAGGGGATGAAGATGTGCAGGGGTGGGTGTAGGCGGTACAGGGGATGAAGGGGTGCAGGGCTGGGTGTAGGTGGTACAGGGGATGAAGGGGTGCAGGGCTGTGTGTAGGCGGTACAGGGGATGAAGGGGTGTAGGCGGTACAGGGGATGAAGGGGTGCAGGGCTGTGTGTAGGCAGTACAGGGGATGAAGAGGTGCGGGGCTGGGTGTAGGCAGTACAGGGGATGAAGGGGTGTAGGCGGTACAGGGGATGAAGGGGTGTAGGGCTGTGTGTAGGCGGTACAGGGGATGAAGAGGTGTAGGGCTGGGTGTAGGCGGTACAGGGGATGAAGATGTGCAGGGCTGTGTGTAGGCGGTACAGAGGATGAAGGGGTGTAGGCGGTACAGGGGATGAAGATGTGCAGGGCTGTGTGTAGGCAGTGCAGGGGATGAAGGGGTGCAGGGCTGTGTGTAGGCGGTACAGGGGATGAAGGGGTGCAGGGCTGTGTGTAGGTGGTACAGGGGATGAAGATGTGCAGGGCTGTGTGTAGGCAGTGCAGGGGATGAAGGGGTGTAGGGCTGTGTGTAGGCGGTACAGGGGATGAAGAGGTGCAGGGCTGTGTGTAGGCGGTACAGAGGATGAAGGGGTGTAGGCGGTACAGGGGATGAAGATGTGCAGGGCTGTGTGTAGGCAGTGCAGGGGATGAAGGGGTGCAGGGGTGGGTGTAGGCGGTACAGGGGATGAAGATGTGCAGGGCTGTGTGTAGGCAGTGCAGGGGATGAAGATGTGCAGGGCTGTGTGTAGGCAGTGCAGGGGATGAAGGGGTGCAGGGCTGTGTGTAGGTGGTACAGGGGATGAAGATGTGCAGGGCTGTGTGTAGGCAGTGCAGGGGATGAAGGGGTGTAGGGCTGTGTGTAGGCGGTACAGGGGATGAAGAGGTGCAGGGCTGGGTGTAGGCGGTACAGGGGATGAAGGTGTGCAGGGCTGTGTGTAGGCAGTGCAGGGGATGAAGGGGTGCAGGGCTGGGTGTAGGCGGTACAGGGGATGAAGGGGTGCAGGGCTGGGTGTAGGCGGTACAGGGGATGAAGATGTGCAGGGCTGTGTGTAGGCGGTACAGGGGATTAAGAGGTGCAGGGCTGTGTGTAGGCGGTACAGGGGATGAAGAGGTGTAGGGCTGGGTGTAGGCGGAACAGGGGATGAAGAGGTGTAGGGCTGTGTGTAGGCGGTACAGGGGATTAAGAGGTGCAGGGCTGTGTGTAGGCAGTACAGGGGATTAAGAGGTGCAGGGCTGTGTGTAGGCAGTACGTCTGTGCTGGGCTGTGTCCTGGAGCAGCAATAAACCCTCCTGTTCTACTGGCTGGCGGAGTCTGTTCTTACTGCTACGGGGGTGCAGGACCAGGGGAACCACAACTCGCCGTCACACTGGTGTCAGGAGTGGGATGCCCTGCACCCCGTGGATGGAGCTTCCAGCAGCAAGTGACCAGGAGCAGTAGAGGAAGGGGCTTGCCAGAGCCAGGCGTGCTGGAAAGAGAGCAAAGCAATACCAGGGAGTCGTGGGGCGCTGCAGCACTTGGTCAGTGAGTCTATACCCCAGGGATCGGCGGGGAGCTGGCCTACGCCCGACTCCTGAAGGCAGACCTGCTGGGGCTGTGCAGAGGGAGGGGCCTGCCTGTAAGGAAAACAACCAAGGCCCAGTTGATTGCCCAGCTGGAAGAGAATGACCCGTCCAGGCACCTGGATTCTGTCTCAGCAGGAAGCAGCCAGACACCCTCTGGGAGCATCTCAGGCTCTCAGACCGGACGGAGGGCTGGAGCCCGCCAGAGAGACGCGGTGCCCCCCAGGCCACGCTCTACCAGCAGCAGTTCGTCCAGGGCGGGGTCCAGCCTGGCATAGCGATGGTGGCTGGAGATCGAGCTGCGGCTAAAGGAATTAGAGGACTGTAGAGAGGAGCGCCAGGACTGAGAGAGGCAGCGGCAGCGTGAGCTGGCCATGATGGAGCAGAGGAGCCAAGGGGCCCTGGCTGTGCTGAGTGGGGAGGACCCCAGGAGGCCTGGGGCAGCCAGACGCTTGGAGAAGCTTGTGTTGGCCCAATGTAAAAACGTGGGGGACATGGACGGGTTCCTCTGCTCCTTTGAGCGGGCCTGTGAACTGCACCGGATCCCCCCAGCAGCAGCTGCAACAGCTCACCCCCTTGCAGGATCAGGGGGCCGCAGGGGGGCTCAACCAGCTGGAGGATCTGTAGCCAGGTGATTACAAATGGGTCAAAGAGGCCCTGCTGCACAAGTTCGGGCTGACCCCGGAAATGTACAGGAAGAAGTTCCGGGGATATAGAAGGGGCCATGGGAGGCCTCCCGCCTGGCGCAAGTGGGTGTTCGGGGGCGGGGCGCAGACCGCACAGGACCTGCTTAAGCTGCTGATGCTGGAGCAGTTCTATGAAGCGTGCACACCCAGCCTGAGGCTGTGGCTCAAGGACCGGAAGCTGGAGGACCCCCAGGAGGCCGGGAGGCTGGCGGACGAGTTCACAGAGAGCCGGTCCAGGTGAGAACGGGAGTCCCAGAGAGAAAGGGAATCGCGCAGAGACCGGTTCTTGGCTGAGCGATGGAGAGAGTCACCCACGAGGCGAGCCCCAGAGACAAGGACCAGCCATCTGTGCCCCAGAGAAACAGCCAGGGCCCGGGCAGAGCCGACCCAAAAAGGCCCAGAGGTCCTAACCTGCCATCGCTGCGGACAAAGAGGCCACAAGAGGGCTCAGTGCACCAGGCACAAGAACAGGTCCCAGGACCGGGGACTTTCCAGGGTTAACTGGCTGGGGCTGGGGAAAGGGCAGGCTGCCCAGAGGAGGGGCTGGCCGGCAAACCTCAGCTCAGAGTGGGGGGAAGGATGCTCAGTGCACCTCCCCTGGGAGGTCCGACCCTCGGGAGGCGGATTTCTCTGTGCACCGGGTGGGGGCAGGGCGGAGCGAGAGCCTCGTGCCCCGGCAGGTGGATGGCAGGGAGGTGACGGGCGACTGGGACACGGGGCGGAGGTGATGTTGGCCCGGCCGAAGGTCGTAGCCCCAGACCACATGGCACCAGCGCTTGCCCACGGAGGTGCTGATGGGGAGAGACCTAGAGGACCGGCCAGACGGACCCCACAGGACCCTGGTCACCACCCATAGCCAGAGCCAGTGAGGGGCTAGTGACCCTGACCTGGGGAGGGCCCCCTGCAGGGGACTCAGGGCCCCATCCCAGCAGACATGGAGCCCGGCCAGGCTGGGACTCGGTACCTAGTGGGGGGTGGGCGGGGGGGAGAATGGGTCCTGATCCCTGCCCCAGCTGCTGAATTCCAGGTGGAGGTGCAGGCAGACCCCTCCTTGCAGATGCTGAGGGACCAGGCCAGGAGAGATTCCTGTGCCGGGAATGACTTCCCCCGGGAAGGTGGGGGGGGTGGAGGCTCCAGTGGCAGCTGGCAGTGCCCCAAAAGAGGTTTTTTGCTGCCCCAAGCAAAAAAAAATTTGGCCACGCCCCCACCCCACCCCCCAAAAAAAACAGGAAAAAGAAGTGTGTGTGTGGGGGGGGGGGGGGGGAGGGGGACCAAAGGTGTTGAGGGGAAAAAAAGGACTCCAAGACTTAAGCCAAAAAAAAGAAATTAAAATAAAAAATAAATCAGCATTAAAACAGCGTAGCCCCTTTAAGAATGAGTGCATGGCTAGGCAGAGGGTGCCCGGCATTTTTGCTTCCTGGCTGGGGAAAAAAAAATCCGAAAATACCCGACATGTCGGGTGTCCGGTATTCCCTGAAGTTTTTTACCAGCCAGGAGGCGAAAATACTGGACTGTCTGGGTGGATACCAGACTGTCCGGGTGGATACCAGACACCTGGCCACCCTAGGCAGGAAGGGGGCGTCCCACCTGGGAGCACCACACGGTGTAGGCGAGGGGTGGCTGATGGCCAGGTCCAGGCTGCGGGGCTGGCGGAGTGGAGCCTCCGCTTGGAGAGGCTCTTGGAGGCGGTAGCGGCCGCCGGGGAGGAGCAGGACTCTGGAGACAGGGCCGGCCAGCAGGCTCCAGGGCTGGGCGCACTTGGTGCCAGTGCTGGCTGCGCACAGGGTTGCCAGGTGTCCGGTATTTGCACCGTCTGTCCGGTAGAAAAATTCAGAAAATGCCAGACAGGTGCACTGTGCAATGTCCGGTATTTTCTGAATTCCCGCTGGGCGCCAGACAGAAGCCTGGTGGGGGCAGGGGAGCAACTGGGGGGCGGGGCCACGATTGGCGCTGGGAGCCCTGTGGTCACGTGCAAAAGCGGGGCGGGGGCCAGGACTCCCAGCCACTCCCCCGCCCGGCTTCTGCACACAACCAGAGGCTCCCAGCGCCAATCACGGCCCCGCCTCCCAGCTGGGAGCCTCTGGTTGTGTGCAGAAGCCGGGTGGGGGGAGAGGCTCCGAGCCACTCCTCCCGCCCCCACCCGGCATCTACTAGCAACTAGAGGGAGCGCCTGCTGGGGGCGCAGCCAGTGGCTGCACCCGCCCCCCGCCAGCTCTGTTTCCCCCCCTCCTCCCAGCCAGCCCCCCCCATGGCTTCTGATCCCCCCCAGCTCTGCTTCCCGCCCCCCCTTCCTCCTGCCCAGCTCTGCAGCCCCCGCCAGTCCCGCCCCCCTTCCTCCTGGTCGGTCCCTCCCCCGCCGCCCATGACCAAGTGTGTCTGGTATTTTGGGGGGGGTTTACCTGGTAACCTTAGCTGCACAGCCGCGGCGTCTCCTGCGGCCCTTTAAAATCAGTGGGGCGGGGCTGGGCATAACCGTGGCCAGCGCTGGCTGCTTAGCGACCGCCGGGGAGGAGACGGGCGGCCAGCAGCTCCGGGTGCGCATTGGTGCCAGGTGGCTGCACAGCTACGGCATTTCCTGGGCCGCGGCCCTTTAAAATCCACGGGGCGGGGCTACGCGTTGCCGGGGGTGGCGCCAGCTGCTTAACTGAAATGCCGCCCCTGGCAAAGTGCCGCACCGAACACCTGCCTGATTTGCTGGTGCCTAGAGCTGGCCCTGTGTATTTGGCCCATGACGTCCCGTTTGCGGGGCACTGGGTGTCACGTTACTGAATTGGAGGGGAGCAGCCAGATCACTGCTGCACCCATAGGTGGGGGTGTTGGCCCCAGAAATGGTATAAAAGGGGCCATGTGGGGTGTGGAATAGAAGCTCACTGTCGGCTAATCCTCCGTACGCTAGTCGTGTGGTTGTATAATGTCTGTGTGTGGAGTTAGGGATCTGTAATCTGAGTGGAGACTGAATATTTCTCTGCATGTGGTTGAGCATTGGGCAGAGCCCGGCCTATGGACATGCTAATCAGCGAGGCCCTGTGGGACAATGGCTCTCAATGGGCCAAGGACACACCTAAAGAACGAGGGCTGACACCTGAGGGCTGCCAGCAGGGAACACAGGGATAGGCCGCTGGCCAGGTGACCTGCTGCAGCCAAGAAGAGACCAGGAAGGAGGGATAAAGAGGCCATGTGGCAGACTCCACCTTGATACTCAGCTCAGCACTTCATCCCAGAGGCAGCAGTGCAGGGATCGAAGAGCCGGAAAGAACTGTGGACGCATCCTGACCTAGGATGCGCAACAAGGACTTTTAAACCAGCAGCTGTAACATCTCTGCTAGAGCCTGCATCGAGGACTGGGAGATTTGATGCACGTAACATATGATACTTTAGCAACCTCACTCTCATGCTTTTCTTTCTTGTAGTAATAAACCTTTAGATGTTAGATGCTAACAGATTGGCTCAGCGTGATTTGTGGGCAAGGTCCAGGGGGTAAATTGACCAGGGATCTGTGGCTGGTTTCTTGGAACCGGACAGAACTTGTTCGGGGTAGGTGGGATTGGGTTCTAGGACCCCTCACCTGTGTATGAGGTCTGGGGCCATCTGGGGCACGGATATTGCTGGGGTGTCGGAGGGGTTTGGCTCGTGAGGCTTCAGGCAGGCTGCTGAAGCGCTCGGTGGGACTGGTTTGTGGCCTGTTTGGAAAGGTCTCCGGTCAGGGGCTGCAAGGAGCCCTGAATTTGAGCAATTTGCCCTGAGCGGACGCCCTCAGCTGTGCCCAGACCTGGCCCAGCCCATCACACCGTGGTAGCAAAACTTCTACTGGCCGGGGATATTTGCAGTCGTGCAGCGGTTCTGCCGGTCCTGCGACTCCTGCCAGAGGGTGAGGAAGGCCCGAGATGGGAGGAAAACTGCTCTGAGGCCCCTACCCCGTATAGAGGAGCAGTTCCGGAAGGCAGCAATAAATGTAGTGGGGACAATGGGCCAGGCAACCTGGATGGGGAACAAATACATCCTGGTAGCCGTGGATACGGACACCCACTGCCCTGAGGCCGTGGCTCTGCCCTCTAGCGAGGCAGACACGGTGGCAGACGCGCTGCTGGCCCTGTTCAGTAGGGTGGGCTCCCTCAGGAGACCTCACGGACCAGGGATCCAACTTCATGTTGGCCCCGCTCCGGTGCTTGTGGTAAAAGCACGGGGCCCGGCTCACCTGGGCCCCAGCATATGGCTCCTGGTCCAGCAGGCTGGTGAGGAGGTTCCAGGGGATCCTGAAGCAGATGCTGGAGGCCTTCATGGACAGGCACCCACAGGACTGGGGCGAGTACCTGCCCCCCTGCTGTCTGCACAGGGAGGCCCCCCGAGGGTCTGCCAGGTCCCCCCGACAGAGCCAGCGTGCAAAAGGGGGAAGGACCCCTGGGCTTGCTGAGAGAGTTATGGGATGGAGGACGTCCTGGCTTTCCGGGGAAGGCTCGCTGGGCTCATGGGCCCGACCAGAGAGACCCTGGCCAGAGCTCAAGGGCAGGGGAAGGGCTGGTACGGCCACCGAGAATGGACCCATGCTGGGCCCCCTCAAAGCCGTGCAACAACCGGACGGGGGAGCCGGCTCCTGCAGGGCAGCACCGTGGCCGGCCCAAACCACGGGGAGCGCCAATGTCACCGCTGCGGCTTTACCGGGTGTGACGCTGTGACGGCGCGTTGGGGGTTCCCCGTCTCCTGCACCCCGAAATGGCACAAACAGACTTCACCAGCCGGTGGAATAGAGGAAGTTTATTGCCTCTCCAGGATACAGCACAGCACAGATGTAGTCTGGTCCCAGAGCTGGGCTAGGATGCCTCAGGCCCCCTTGAGATGGGGGAGACTGGGCCCCTAAACTCCAGCCCCTTCTCCTAGGCTCTCCTCCATGCTCTCCCACAGTAACTAACTAAAAACCCTTGCAGCCCTGCCCCCGCAGTCAGGGCAGCATCCCCCTTCCTTTGTTCCTCTCCATGGGGGGTGTCTGGCCACTGGTTCAACCAGTTGGGCCTTACCTCTGCCTAGCGAGGTTTTCCCTGCTGGGTCTTGCTCCAGACAGCAGGGGTCACCACAGCCCAGCAAGTACCCCCACTACGTCACAGACGCAGTGGGGGGTACCTTGCTGGTTGCTATGCTGGGCAGTGGGTTGTGAGTGACCTCCACTGGTTGCTGGCTACAGCACGGCCCAGCAGGGCAGGGGATGAGTCATTATGCAAGGGGGCTTCGAACCTGTCTGACGAGTTATCTCCCAGGGAACGGAACAATGGGAAGAAGGGGAGGGGAGCCCTGGCTGGGGGCAGGGCTGGAAGTGAGGGAGTTTGGTTTCTGACTGGAATCATGGAGGAAGCAGCCTAGGCAACGGACTGAGATTTAGGGGCCCAGGCTCCCCCATCTCAAGGGGGGCTGAGGCATCCCAGGCCTGCTTTGTAACCAGATGACATCCGTGCTGTGCAATAAACTCCCTCTATTCTACTGGCTGGGGGAGTCTGTCCGTGCCATTACGGGGGTGCAGGAGACGGGAAAACCCCAACGTGCCATCACACCGGGCAGGGGCCCAAACTTCCCCAGGTCACAAGCGGGGGGACCCTGCTCAGTTCGCTCTCGGAGGGGGGAGAGAGGTGATGTAGTGGGGGGGGGAGCTGTCTGCTCTGTAACCCGGTGTCCCCTGAGCTGTGAGGTGAGATTCTTACTGACTCACCCACATGTGGATTAGCCCAGACACCTAGGCCCAGCCTGACCAGATAACAAGGCTCTTCCCCGGGAGTGCGGGGCTGGGCATAGGCAGTACAGGGGATGAAGGGGCATGGGGCTGGTGTTAGGGGGTACAGGGATGGAAGGTAGGGAGGGGTGTGTACGGCCACAGAGAATGGACCCATGCCGGGCCCCCTCAAAGCCGTGCAACAACCGGACGGGGGAGCCGGCTCCTGCAGTGTTCTAGGAGGCAACTTTCTTGCTAATAATATTCACACCCAAAAGACCTGAAGAAAAGGCTCCAGACCAAGAAACCAGGCCCCACACTGCCCCTTGGGTGAACTTATGCCCCCTGGGTCTTGCCCCGTTGTGCCCCCCCATTTTCCCCGCTCCCTGTCCACACTCCCCAGAGCCCTTCTCGCTGTTTCATGGATTAGGGCTTTAGGGGGATGCAGTCAGAGGCCCCGGCAGGACGCTCTCAGGGGAGTGCACTATGTCCCCTTACTGGGGCCCACATTTGTGGTAAAAAATTAACTTGGCAGCCCTGGCTCTCTGCCCCAGCCTGCTGCCCAAGCAGGGCTAGGAGGGGACCCTGATCTCCCCTACAGAGGGAGCTGGGTCTAGCCTGCCTGAAGCTGGCCAAGTGCTTCAGTTGTGTCACTCTGGAGCTCCCCACCCTCCAGTCCTCTGGTCAGCCCCTGGGGCCCTCCCAGATTGGCCCCCCTGGGCCCAAGGCCATGTCCCCGTACTCAGCCGAGGCTGGCGCTGGCTGCCCTCCTGCAACACGTGCTCCCTTTTTCCTTCCATCGAAAGGCAAGTTTGATTTAACTCGATGGTGTGGACGTTTGGGCGGCAGACAAGGTGTGCGCCGGCCTCTGTTTTCGTTCTTTGCCCCCTTCCATTTCGAGTGGGGTGCACGGGCGGCAGGGCTGGGGCAGGACCAACCTCCCCCCGACTTGATTTGAGTTTTGTTGAAAAATGTCCCAACATTTTTGGGTGAAATTTGCTCGTTTTTTAAAACTTGCCCCAGCCGAGCCTGCCCGTTTTCTGCCCTGCCCTGAGCCACTGTCCTAGTCCCGTGGGTTGGTGCGCTCTGTTCCAGCCACGGCCTTTTCTAGGCCGTGTCCCCTGGCAGTTGTGCTGCAGGCTGTGGTCAGGCCTTGGAGTGCAGCAGCGTCTTGGCAAAATCTCTCCCCAGGCAAAGACTTGTGATGGCTCTCGCTCTGCGCAAGGCCCTGCTGCCGGAGGAGCAACCCAGCTTGTTTCCCATGGCTCAGCAGGGCCCCAGTGTGTGTGGAACCCGCAGCCTCTCCAGCCAGGCCCACCGGCTCCCGAGTAGCAACGGGCCCTGGATTCCCAGGCGGCCTCCTCCACCGGGAAGAGAGAGGGCAAACTGACCCACTGACGGCAGCCGTTCGTTATTAAGGGCAGAGGCCTCATTGTGTGGTGTCCTCAGCCTGTGTGCAGGCAGGGCAACGCACTGCGCTGCATGGTGATCCAACCATGGCACCTGCCGGCCACTCCCAGGCCTCCGCCCCCAGCGGACTCGCCCCTGTAAACTCTCTGGCAGACGTTGCCCTCAGATTACAGCTCCCCGCCCCAGCATCAGTAGCTGTCGGCCTCGTTCCCACGTGCACAGAGCCCCTGTAGCGGGCACCCTCGGCTCCAGCCAAGCTGAGAGATGTAGAAAGCGGCTGCCGCCTTCGCACCCAGCCTGGCTGGTCCACACACAAAGCTTCTTTTGGCCTGGGTGGTCCTTGGTGCTCCCAGGGTCAGGGCATGGCAAGGCACAGCCTGCTGGCAGCTTTTCTCTCCAACTCCACCTGGAACGAAGCTGTGAGATGCCTGCGCCCCAGGAGAAGGCTCTGACTCCGTTCCTGCCTGTGCCCCAGGAGAAGGCTCTGACTCCGTTCCTGCCTGTGCCCCAGGAGAAGGCTCTGACTCCGTTCCTGCCTGTGCCCCAGGAGAAGGCTCTGACTCCGTTCCTGCCTGGGCCCCAGGAGAAGGCTCTGACTCCGTTCCTGCCTGGGCCCCAGGACAAGGCTCCGACTCCGTTCCTGCCTGTGCCCCAGGAGAAGGCTCTGACTCCGTTCTTGCCTGTGCCCCAGGAGAAGGCTCTGACTCCGTTCCTGCCTGTGCCCCAGGAGAAGGCTCTGACTCCGTTCTTGCCTGTGCCCCAGGAGAAGGCTCTGACTCCGTTCCTGCCTGTGCCCCAGGAGAAGGCTCTGACTCCGTTCCTGCCTGCGCCCCAGGAGAAGGCTCTGACTCCGTTCCTGCCTGCGCCCCAGGAGAAGGCTCTGACTCCGTTCCTGCCTGTGCCCCAGGAGAAGGCTCTGACTCCGTTCCTGCCTGCGCCCCAGGAGAAGGCTCTGACTCCGTTCTTGCCTGTGCCCCAGGAGAAGGCTCTGACTCCGTTCCTGCCTGTGCCCCAGGAGAAGGCTCTGACTCCGTTCCTGCCTGTGCCCCAGGACAAGGCTCCGACTCCGTTCCTGCCTGGGCCCCAGGACAAGGCTCCGACTCCGTTCCTGCCTGTGCCCCAGGAGAAGGCTCTGACTCCGTTCCTGCCTGTGGCCCAGGAGAAGGCTCTGACTCCGTTCCTGCCTGCGCCCCAGGAGAAGGCTCTGACTCCGTTCCTGCCTGCGCCCCAGGAGAAGGCTCTGACTCCGTTCCTGCCTGTGCCCCAGGAGAAGGCTCTGACTCCGTTCCTGCCTGCGCCCCAGGAGAAGGCTCTGACTCCGTTCCTGCCTGTGCCCCAGGAGAAGGCTCTGACTCCGTTCCTGCCTGTGCCCCAGGAGAAGGCTCTGACTCCGTTCCTGCCTGGGCCCCAGGACAAGGCTCCGACTCCGTTCCTGCCTGTGCCCCAGGAGAAGGCTCTGACTCCGTTCCTGCCTGTGCCCCAGGAGAAGGCTCTGACTCCGTTCCTGCCTGTGCCCCAGGAGAAGGCTCTGACTCCGTTCCTGCCTGTGCCCCAGGAGAAGGCTCTGACTCCGTTCCTGCCTGTGCCCCAGGAGAAGGCTCTGACTCCGTTCCTGCCTGCGCCCCAGGACAAGGCTCTGACTCCGTTCCTGCCTGCGCCCCAGGAGAAGGCTCTGACTCCGTTCCTGCCTGCGCCCCAGGACAAGGCTCTGACTCCGTTCCTGCCTGCGCCCCAGGACAAGGCTCTGACTCCGTTCTTGCCTGTGCCCCAGGAGAAGGCTCTGACTCCGTTCCTGTCTGTGCCCCAGGAGAAGGCTCTGAGACCGTTCCTGCCTGGGCCCCAGGAGAAGGCTCTGACTCCGTTCCTGCCTGTGCCCCAGGAGAAGGCTCTGACTCCGTTCCTGCCTGTGCCCCAGGAGAAGGCTCTGACTCCGTTCCTGCCTGTGCCCCAGGAGAAGGCTCCGACTCCGTTCCTGCCTGGGCCCCAGGACAAGGCTCCGACTCCGTTCCTGCCTGGGCCCCAGGAGAAGGCTCTGACTCCGTTCCTGCCTGGGCCCCAGGAGAAGGCTCTGACTCCGTTCCTGCCTGGGCCCCAGGAGAAGGCTCTGACTCCGTTCCTGCCTGCGCCCCAGGAGAAGGCTCTGACTCCGTTCCTGCCTGCGCCCCAGGAGAAGGCTCTGACTCCGTTCCTGCCTGCGCCCCAGGAGAAGGCTCTGACTCCGTTCCTGCCTGTGCCCCAGGAGAAGGCTCTGACTCCGTTCCTGCCTGGGCCCCAGGACAAGGCTCCGACTCCGTTCCTGCCTGTGCCCCAGGAGAAGGCTCTGACTCCGTTCCTGCCTGTGCCCCAGGAGAAGGCTCTGACTCCGTTCCTGCCTGTGCCCCAGGAGAAGGCTCTGACTCCGTTCCTGCTTGTGCCCCAGGACGAGGCTCTGACTCCGTTCCTGCCTGCGCCCCAGGAGAAGGCTCTGACTCCGTTCCTGCCTGCGCCCCAGGACAAGGCTCTGACTCCGTTCCTGCCTGTGCCCCAGGAGAAGGCTCTGACTCCGTTCCTGCCTGTGCCCCAGGAGAAGGCTCTGACTCCGTTCCTGCCTGCGCCCCAGGAGAAGGCTCTGACTCCGTTCCTGCCTGGGCCCCAGGAGAAGGCTCTGACTCCGTTCCTGCCTGCGCCCCAGGAGAAGGCTCTGACTCCGTTCCTGCCTGCGCCCCAGGAGAAGGCTCTGACTCCGTTCCTGCCTGTGCCCCAGGAGAAGGCTCTGACTCCGTTCCTGCCTGGGCCCCAGGAGAAGGCTCTGACTCCGTTCCTGCCTGGGCCCCAGGAGAAGGCTCTGACTCCGTTCCTGTCTGTGCCCCAGGAGAAGGCTCTGACTCCGTTCCTGCCTGGGCCCCAGGAGAAGGCTCTGACTCCGTTCCTGTCTGTGCCCCAGGAGAAGGCTCTGACTCCGTTCCTGCCTGTGCCCCAGGAGAAGGCTCTGACTCCGTTCCTGCCTGTACCCCAGGAGAAGGCTCTGACTCCGTTCCTGCTTGTGCCCCAGGAGAAGGCTCTGACTCCGTTCCTGTCTGCGCCCCAGGAGAAGGCTCTGACTCCGTTCCTGCCTGCGCCCCAGGAGAAGGCTCTGACTCCGTTCCTGTCTGTGCCCCAGGACAAGGCTCTGACTCCGTTCCTGCCTGTGCCCCAGGACAAGGCTCTGACTCCGTTCCTGCCTGTGCCCCAGGAGAAGGCTCTGACTCCGTTCCTGCTTGTGCCCCAGGACGAGGCTCTGACTCCGTTCCTGCCTGCGCCCCAGGACAAGGCTCTGACTCCGTTCCTGCTTGTGCCCCAGGACGAGGCTCTGACTCCGTTCCTGCCTGCGCCCCAGGACAAGGCTCTGACTCCGTTCCTGCCTGCGCCCCAGGAGAAGGCTCTGACTCCGTTCCTGCCTGCGCCCCAGGACGAGGCTCTGACTCCGTTCCTGCCTGCGCCCCAGGACAAGGCTCTGACTCCGTTCCTGCCTGCGCCCCAGGAGAAGGCTCTGACTCCGTTCCTGCCTGTGCCCCAGGAGAAGGCTCTGACTCCGTTCCTGCCTGTGCCCCAGCCCGGGTTAGAACCTCCGTTCAGCCAAACTGCCCTCCAGAGGGTGGCTGTACCTACGTAAGATCGGCCAGACGGGGTCAGACCAAAGGTCCATCCAGCCCAGTAGCCTGTCTGCCCACAGTGGCCAATCCCAGGTGCCCCAGAGTGAACCGAACAGGTAATGATCAAACCACCTCTCTCCTGCCATCCATCTCCACCCTCTGACAAACAGAGGCTAGGGACACCGTTCCTTACCCATCATGGCTAATAGCCATTAATGGACTTAAATTCATGGAGCTTATCTAGTTCTCTTTTAAACCCTGTTACAGTCCTAGCCTTCACAACCTCCTCAGGCAAGGAGTTCCACAGATTGACTGCGCTGTGTGAAGAACTTCCTTTTATTTGTTTTAAACCTGCTGCCCATGAGTTTCATTTGATGGTCCCTTGTTCTTATATTATGGGAACAAGTAAATAACTTTTCCTTATTCACCTTCTCCACACCACTCACGATTTTATAGACCTCTGTCATATCCCCTCCCCTGTTTCCTCTTTTCCAAGCTGAAAAGTCCCAGTCGCTTTAATCTCTCCTCATATGGGACCCGTTCCAAACCCCTTAGCATTTTAGTTGCCCTTCTCTGAACCTTTTCTAATGCTGGTATCTCTTTTGAGACAAGGAGCCCACCTCTGTACCTAATGGCTGGGGCACTGGGCAGAGCCAGGGGATCTGGGATCCGTTCCCAGCTCTGCCTCTGACCTGCTGCCTCCTCTCTGCTTCCCCAGAGCAAGGGCTGTCCTGGGCGCAGCACAATGGGACCCTGCGAGCGGCAAGTGGCGCCTGCAGCCGAGATGGCACAAGGCAGGACTCTCATCTGTGTGCAATGGACTCAGGGGCTGTGGCTGCTCAGACTGATGCCAGGGAAAGCGACCAGTTCCAGACCTGCACCAGGAGCAGACTTGGGCTCTCGGTGTCGCTGCACCTCAGAGCTGACTCCTTTCTTTTGTCCAGCGCCCGGCACACGAGGTCCTGGCCCACGCCTGGGCTGCAAGGCACTCCCATAGCCACCCAACAAACGGCGATAGCTCCTCTCCTCCCTCCTGTGCCTCCACTGGATCTGCAGGGTTGGTGGGACCAGCGCATGCTCAGCCCCTTTGCCAATCCGAGCTCCAGGGCACCAAACTCCACAGGGCCTGTCTCACTCCCAAGTGGAGTAACCGCTCATCCTACCGCTGATCTTACTGGGCACGTCCCAGCCCCGTGCAAGCTGCTGGAGCGGCAGTGCGGGTCTGTGAAATGGGAAGGAGTGGGAGGGATGAGAATCATTTGTGATCACAACAAAGCCCATCAGGGCAGGGCGGCAGCAGCCCGGGGCCCAGGAGGATAAACGAGGCCTGAAGTTTGCAGCCTGGTCCTTTGCTTTTTCTAGTATGCAAGGGAGAAAGGACAGAACGTGCAGCAGCTCCATGCCGAGGACAATTTTCCCTTTAGAGCAGCGGTTTCCAAACGCGGGGTCGCGGAATGTCGGGCACTGGGCCGTGTTGCTGCAGGGGGATCAGGTGACCAGAGTGGGGCGGGGGGGGGGGGCTATGGCAGCTCTGGGAGCACCCAGAGGGTTAGGGCTCTACGCACTGCCCCGAGCGCTAGCTCCGCACTCCCATGGGCTGGGAACCTGCTGCGGCTGCTTCTAGGCGCAGCAGGGTCGGCAGGGCCAGGAGAGGCAGGAAGCTGCCTTAGCCCCCCTGCTGCACCCCTGACCAGGAGCTGCTCAAGGTGAGCCCCTTCTGCCCCAGCCCTGACCCCCCCAAAGCCAGAGGCCCCATCCTCACCCCACACTCCAGTGAACTTATCTTGGGTCGCGGCATCAACAATTTTCTTCAACTGGGTCATGAGAGAAAAGTTTGAAGCCGCAGCTCTAGAGGCGGCGGCTGGGGGCTAAGGGCCCCTCTGGTGGCTGCCGTGTGTAACTCCAGCTGATTGTAAAGTCCACGAGGAGTCGATTTTGGATGGAAAATGGCTTTTGACAAAAGGAAATGATCTTCCCAGCTCTTGTACAGTGTTGGGGTGCAAGGGAGTCGGCGGGTTCTACATGGAGAGCATTTGGCTTGTTGGCTGAGAACCAGTTCTTAGGGGGCCGCCGTACCCCCCATTTTTTCCAAAAGACAAATGTTGACCACAATGAAGTTTTCCACAGGGAAATAATTTCCAGACTAGCTGCAGCTGAACCACTGTGTGCAGAGACGCATCTGTCCCCATCCCTTGCGGGACACTTCTCTGACCCCAACGCTTCCTCCCCCCACCACGCAGGGAGCATGAGAGGCACGTGAATGCCTAGAGAAAACAGCACCGGGGGGTGGGGGGGAGAGTCCTCAGCCTTGTGCAGGGGGCTGGAACAATGTGTACGGGGGGGGCTGAGAGTCACTGAACCAAACTGTAAACCCCGTATAGAACGGAAACCCCTCCAAGCCAGTGGATGGGGGCAGAGGAGGGGGCAGTTCCAGCACTGATGGGGCTTGGAGTTAACAAATCCGCAGCAGCCAACTGAGCAGCAGATGCGGCTATTAGCTTTACAGTTGTAGGGCCCTGCCCCAGCCAGCCAGGGATCCATTACTCACTGCCCTCTGCCACTACACCTAGCTCTACAGGAGGAAAGAATCTCTTCCTAACCCCAGATCCCCTCCCACCATGCTCCGAGCTTGCAGAGATGGCTCCGGCCCGCCCGCTCCCAGTGACTGGGGCTGGCCCCCTGAGGGCAGGGAATCAGCCATGGGATAAATCTGTAATTGCTGTTAATGATCCTACTTTGGCTACTTTCCCCCGACTGCACCAAACTTTGCCCTGTGCTCTCAATATGCCACCTGCTAAAACGGGGAAGGCTCAGATCACAGATCTCACTGTGCCCTCTCGTGGTTTTCAGCGGACACTGCGCATTGTTCTCCTGTAGGCTTTCCAAGGGTATGTCTTCACAGCAGGGCTACAGTTGTATTAAGCGATGCAACTTCAGCTACGTCAATTGTGTCGCTTACGTCAAATTAGCTTAGTTCAGCTTTTGGCGCTGTCTGCACAGCAGGAAGTTGAAGGAAGAGCGCTCTTCCTCCGACCTCCCTCACTCCTCGTAAAATGAGAGTTATCAGGAGGCGGAGCAAGAAGTCCTCCAGCTCACCAGTATTTTGAAATAAAGACTCGTAGTGTAGACACAGACTATGTTATTTTGGAATAACGTCAAATATTCCGAAATAACACTGCCGGGTAGACATACCCAAGCGAGCAATCCACACGCGAGTGGCCCACAACTCTGGGGACGTTGCCCACGTGCCCAACCCCGGGAGGACGCCTGTCTGTTACAGTCAGAGCTGAGTGAAAAATGAAAACAGGTGCAATAGATTTGGAAAACGTTTGAATATTTTTGAAAACTTCATCACTTGTTTTCACTTTATCCACAAAATTAATTTTTACCCAAAATTTTGGCATCAAAATTTTCACGCTTTCCTCCTTTTTTCCCCTCATTTAGCATCACAGAGAGGAGGAGTCAAAGACCCAGAATGTTCTGACAATTCATTTGTAAAAGGTGGTTTTAAGAAAGCAACTTTTCCACACTCTTTGGCCAGCCCAGGTCTCCCGCTGTAGAAAGGCAGGCTTTTAGGGCGGGGCGTCCATTCTGGGTCCAGGAAGTGGACCCAAAGGTAAAGGGAATATCAATTAAGATCAGAGGAGGGGAGGAAAGTAACAAGATCTGTACGTTTATAGCCTCTCCCAGGAGGCAGCGCCGCCCGCTCTCTGCGCTGGCAGCAGGGCAGGTTCCGGACAGCGTGGCGGGGCGCTGGCTTTGGGCCGGTCTCTGCTCACAGAGGCACAGGCTTTTCACAGATGTAGTAGCACTCGTAGGTGCAATGCACATCGTTCCACTCCCCATAGGTCCAGACGTGCGCACAGTCCTCATTGTGGTTGCTGTCGCTGGGCTCCCCCTCTTTCCAGTACCTGCAGACAGAGGGGCAGAGCAGGCTCAGAGCCACACACAATGGGGACTTGAAGCCAGCGTTTCCGGGGGACACTCGGCTCAGCCCTTGGGTGGTGAGAGCAATCAGCCTTAGCCGCCACATAGCATTGGATCAGCACCCCAAGCTGCTCCCCATGGCCCAATGCGGCCCAGCTCCAAACCGTGGGGCTCTCCCAACAGACTCCAAGAGGCCATTTCCACTGAAGAAGGAAGAGCAATGACCAGGCCCACACTCACGTGAAGCCGGCTGTGGAGTCGCTCCCGTCGATCCATTTCCACTCCCCTTCTGCGTTCTGGTCTGAGAGGCCGATCCAGAAGCGCTTGTCACGGGTCCTGTACATGATAAAATTCTGCAGCCAGAAGGGGGAAGGGAGTGCAGGAAATAATTTCCTTTGCTAGGACTGTTATTTTCCTCTTCCTTTGCATTACAGCAGAAGCGGGGAGCTATGTCTGTTCTCTGGGTAACACACCCCACAGGGCAGTGCCACTGCATACACCCGGACAGGAACTGTAACAATGCCAGGGTCTCTCATAGAGCACAGAGCCTATGGCTGCTAACAGAGCTGCTCCCATAGCTCCAACAACAAAGAGTGGGCCCATGGCACTTTAGAGACTCACAAACAGATTAGATCATGAGCTTTCGTGGGTAAAATCCAGTTCCTCAAATAAGTTGAGTGGAAATTGCAGAATCCAGGGTATATATAACAGCAAAAGCAGTTACCTGTCAACTGTAGACCTGTGTTGATGACACTAATTGAGTCAGGCTGGATGTGACCCATTCATAGCTTTTGATGTGTAAATAAGAATATCAAAAGGGGGGGAAATTGCCTTTGTAGTGGGTTAACCAGCTGATGTCAAGTTATGCTTCAGAGGTGGTGATCTCACAGTCAATTCCCACTAGCCACCACAACAGAGCTATACGTGTGACGTTGGGAACCTGCAGAGATCTCCAGGGAACACGGCTGCTTTCCTGGGAGTGCTAAGGATTCGGGACTGGCAGAGGCACCCAGAGAGAAGGTAAGCCATGAGAAAGGAGTTCAGGGGTTTTCCATCCTGACTCTCTTTGGGTACGACTCCACTCTGGAGCTATTTCGAGATACCAGAAGTACTCTGAAATAGCTATTTTGCTTCTATTGAAACAGCCCATGATATCAAAGTAGATTTTGAAATAACGGGCAGCTTATTCCAACATCCTACTAAACCTCATTCCACGAGGGTTAAGGGGCATTTTGGAATGGCGAGTTATTTTGCGTAGCACAAATTGCGTAGCTTCTTTTGAACGAAGGGTGCTGTGTAGACGCACTCGTTGTCTTTACCTGCTTAGCGTGGCTGTTAATGATGGCCAGCTGTGCATGCTTCTCCTCACACAGCGCTTTCGCCGTCTGCCAAGATGTCACACGCAAGGAGAAGTAGTAGCATTTGCCACTGAAGTATTCCCATTCCCGGGCCTCAGGTCCGCATGGGAACACTGGAAAAGGAAGAGAGCAGGTGAACCAGAGACAGCAAGTGGAACAGATCTATCCTGCCTCTTGTGGCAATGACACCATGGCCCCCACTCTGCAAGGATCCAGCTTCCTACAGACACAGCAGTTATCACTGGAACTGGCCAGTCATGGTACCATGCGGGGGGGGGGGGGATTGCTTCTAACTAACAGAAGGAAGCTGGGCCCAGACCCCAACGCAAATAAAAGTTCAGAAGCTGGAACCCTGGGGCAGCACGAAGTGAGCAGGGGAAAGCAGAAGAGGCAGGAAAAGCCCCAAAGTTGCTCCTAGGGACCTTCCAAGCAGGATCCTCAGCGCTGCAGACCGAGCAGATACCCTGCACTGTGACAGCTGTGGCCAGAAGGGGCGAGGGCAGAGCAGGGGCAAAGGGAAGAAGAGGCCCTGCAGGGAGGGCACAACAGAGGCAGAGCAAAGCAGGAGTCAGGGGCTGTGGGGAGGGGCCAGAGGGCAGTGCCCAATGCTTACGTTTGAACTCGTTGCTGGAACGATTCCATTTCAGCTCACTGCGCAGCTCGCTCAGCTGTGACGAGAGCACTGAAACTGACAGGCGAGGGAGAAGCCGTGTCAGGTTACCGTGCCCTGCTATCTGCGGGAATCGATTTGTTCTTGGGCTTCAACACTCTTTGCCCCATGCGCGACCCAGCCCTTGCACGTGCTAGAAAGGCCTCCCAAGCCCACTCCTGGGGAAAGCCGACCAGGCCCCCACAGCCATGCCCAGGGCAAGGCAATCTGGGCACCTTAATGAACTCATTCATCCCGGTTTCCAACCTGGAATAGGGAGCAGGATTTAAAGGGTTTGTGGGAAATAAAAAGCACTTTGGGATCTATCCTGCCATGGGCTAATCCTGCTGGGCACCAGAAACTCCAAGCAGCTGACCTGAGCCAAAGGCACCAAGGGAGAAAGGGGAGGGCGGGGTTGCAAAGGCTGCAGAGGCTATTTCCAAGCGTTGCCCCCAGCATGGGTGTTGGTGCACTAGGACAGCTCTGTTCTGCCTGCCCTGGTACGAAAGGTGACTAGAGAGTTGTACGACATCGGTGCAAAAATCCAGGCCTGGGAAAGCCCTGCCATGCAGTTCTGAGGATCCGCCCGGCTCTGGGGTTATGGCCACGTTCCTCAGGACCAAGGAGGCCGGGCTGGTGAGTGCTGATGTAGTAACCCTCTTTCTAGTGCTCAGCACGGCAGCTACCTCAGACCAGCCCCAGCACCAAGACCTCGGCATGAGGCAGTAAAAGGGCTGAACAGGTCGGGTGTAATTTATCACCCCCCTTTGAGCCAGGCTTTCAGGTGCCTGATGGATCCAGACGATCAATCAAGCACAATGCTAGAGCTTCACACCTTCAAAGGGCCCCTCCTGCTAGAGAGGCAGATGAAGGCAGGGCCTTGCTACCGAGGCCAGCAGGCACTCAGATCCGGGTTCTATCCCAGCGCTACCCCAGGCCTGCGGTGGGGCCTGGACAGAACGTGCTTCCCCACCCTGTGCCCGCTCCCCCTCCCACTCTGCATCCACTTAGCCAGAGAGTCCTACACGACAGGGGCTGGCTCGCCCTCTGTCCATGCAGCACCCAGCACGATGGGAATCTCAGACGGGCTCTTTGCTGCTGCTAAGACAAAGAACAAGAACGTGGGGAGTCAGTATCAGGGCTTGAGCTCAGGACTTGTGAGCACCCAGCCCCCATGTCTCCCAAGATGTCACACGCAAGGAGAAGTAGTAGCATTTGCCACTGAAGTATTCCCATTCCCGGGCCTCTGATCCGCATGGGAACACTGGAAAAGGAAGAGAGCAGGTGAACCAGAGACAGCAAGTGGGACAGATCTATCCTGCCTCTTGTGGCAATGACACCATGGCCCCCGCTCTGCAAGGATCCAGCTTCCTACAGACACAGCAGTTATCACTGGAACTGGCCAGTCATGGTACCATGGGGGGAGGGAGTGGGTATTGCTTCTAACTAACAGAAGGAAGCTGGGCCCAGACCCCAACGCAAATAAAAGTTCAGAAGCTGGAACCCTGGGGCAGCACGAAGTGAGCCAGGGGAAAGCAGAAGAGGCAGGAAAAGCCCCAAAGTTGCTCCTAGGGACCTTCCAAGCAGGATCCTCAGCGCTGCAGACCGAGCAGATACCCTGCACTGTGACAGCTGTGGCCAGAAGGGGCGAGGGCAGAGCAGGGGCAAAGGGAAGAAGAGGCCCTGCAGGGAGGGCACAACAGAGGCAGAGCAAAGCAGGAGTCAGGGGCTGTGGGGAGGGGCCAGAGGGCAGTGCCCAATGCTTACGTTTGAACTCGTTGCTGGAATGATTCTGTTTCAGCTCACTGCGCAGCTCGCTCAGCTGTGACGAGAGCACTGAAACTGACAGGCGAGGGAGAAGCCGTGTCAGGTTACCGTGCCCTGCTATCTGCGGGAATCGATTTGTTCTTGGGCTTCAACACTCTTTGCCCCATGCCGACCCAGCCCTTGCATGTGCTAGAAAGGCCTCCCAAGCCCACTCCTGGGGAAAGCCGACCAGGCCCCCACAGCCACACCCAGGGAAAGGCAAGGCGGTTTCCAACCTGGAATAGGGAGCAGGATTTAAAGGGTTTGTGGGAAACAAAAAGCACTTTGGGATCCATCCTGCCATGGGCTAATCCTGCTGGGCACCAGAAACTCCAAGCAGCTGACCTGAGCCAAAGGCACCAAGGGAGAAAGGGGAGGGCGGGGTTGCAAAGGCTGCAGAGGCTATTTCCAAGCGTTGCCCCCAGCATGGGTGTTGGTGCACTAGGACAGCTCTGTTCTGCCTGCCCTGGTACGAAAGGTGACTAGAGAGTTGTACGACATCGGTGCAAAAATCCAGGCCTGGGAAAGCCCTGCCATGCAGTTGAGGATCCGCCCGGCTCTGGGGTTATGGCCACGTTCCTCAGGACCAAGGAGGCCGGGCTGGTGAGTGCTGATGTAGTAACCCTCTTTCTAGTGCTCAGCACGGCAGCTACCTCAGACCAGCCCCAGCACCAAGACCTCGGCATGAGGCAGTAAAAGGGCTGAACAGGTCGGGTGTAATTTATCACCCCCCTTTGAGCCAGGCTTTCAGGTGCCTGATGGATCCAGACGATCAATCAAGCACAATGCTAGAGCTTCACACCTTCAAAGGGCCCCTCCTGCTAGAGAGGCAGATGAAGGCAGGGCCTTGCTACCGAGGCCAGCAGGCACTCAGATCCGGGTTCTATCCCAGCACTACCCCAGGCCTGCGGTGGGGCCTGGACAGAACGTGCTTCCCCACCCTCTGCCCGCTCCCCCTCCCCCTCTGCATCCACTTAGCCAGAGAGTCCTACACGACAGGGGCTGGCTCGCCCTCTGTCCATGCAGCACCCAGCACGATTGAATCTCAGACGGGCTCTTTGCTGCTGCTAAGACAAAGAACAAGAACGTGGGGAGTCAGTATCAGGGCTTGAGCTCAGGACTTGTGAGCACCCAGCCCCCATGTCTCCCAAGATGTCACACGCAAGGAGAAGTAGTAGCATTTGCCACTGAAGTATTCCCATTCCCGGGCCTCTGATCCGCATGGGAACACTGGAAAAGGAAGAGAGCAGGTGAACCAGAGACAGCAAGTGGGACAGATCTATCCTGCCTCTTGTGGCAATGACACCATGGCCCCCGCTCTGCAAGGATCCAGCTTCCTACAGACACAGCAGTTATCACTGGAACTGGCCAGTCATGGTACCATGCGGGGGGGGGGATTGCTTCTAACTAACAGAAGGAAGCTGGGCCCAGACCCCAACGCAAATAAAAGTTCAGAAGCTGGAACCCTGGGGCAGCATGAAGTGAGCAGGGGAAAGCCCCAAAGTTGCTCCTAGGGACCTTCCAAGCAGGATCCTCAGCGCTGCAGACCGAGCAGATACCCTGCACTGTGACAGCTGTGGCCAGAAGGGGCGAGGGCAGAGCAGGGGCAAAGGGAAGAAGAGGCCCTGCAGGGAGGGCACAACAGAGGCAGAGCAAAGCAGGAGTCAGGGGCTGTGGGGAGGGGCCAGAGGGCAGTGCCCAATGCTTACGTTTGAACTCGTTGCTGGAATGATTCTGTTTCAGCTCACTGCGCAGCTCGCTCAGCTGTGACGAGAGCACTGAAACTGACAGCCGAGGGAGAAGCCATGTCAGGTTACCGTACCCTGCTATCTGCGGGAATCGATTTGTTCTTGGGCTTCAACACTCTTTGCCCCATGAGCGCCCCAGCCCTTGCATGTGCTAGAAAGGCCTCCCAAGCCCACTCCTGGGGAAAGCCGACCAGGCCCCCACAGCCACACCCAGGGAAAGGCAAGGCAGTTTTCAACCTGGAATAGGGAGCAGGATTTAAAGGGTTTGTGGGAAATAAAAAGCACTTTGGGATCCATCCTGCCATGGGCTAATCCTGCTGGGCACCAGAAACTCCAAGCAGCTGACCTGAGCCAAAGGCACCAAGGGAGAAAGGGGAGGGCGGGGTTGCAAAGGCTGCAGAGGCTATTTCCAAGCGTTGCCCCCAGCATGGGTGTTGGTGCACTAGGACAGCTCTGTTCTGCCTGCCCTGGTACGAAAGGTGACTAGAGAGTTGTACGACATCGGTGCAAAAATCCAGGCCTGGGAAAGCCCTGCCATGCAGTTCTGAGGATCCGCCCGGCTCTGGGGTTATGGCCACGTTCCTCAGGACCAAGGAGGCCGGGCTGGTGAGTGCTGATGTAGTAACCCTCTTTCTAGTGCTCAGCACGGCAGCTACCTCAGACCAGCCCCAGCACCAAGACCTCGGCATGAGGCAGTAAAAGGGCTGAACAGGTCGGGTGTAATTTATCACCCCCCTTTGAGCCAGGCTTTCAGGTGCCTGATGGATCCAGACGATCAATCAAGCACAATGCTAGAGCTTCACACCTTCAAAGGGCCCCTCCTGCTAGAGAGGCAGATGAAGGCAGGGCCTTGCTACCGAGGCCAGCAGGCACTCAGATCCGGGTTCTATCCCAGCGCTATCCCAGGCCTGCGGTGGAGCCTGGACAGAACGTGCTTCCCCACCCTGTGCCCGCTCCCCCTCCCACTCTGCATCCACTTAGCCAGAGAGTCCTACACGACAGGGGCTGGCTCGCCCTCTGTCCATGCAGCACCCAGCACGATGGGAATCTCAGACGGGCTCTTTGCTGCTGCTAAGACAAAGAACAAGAACGTGGGGAGTCAGTATCAGGGCTTGAGCTCAGGACTTGTGAGCACCCAGCCCCCATGTCTCCCAAGATGTCACACGCAAGAAGTAGTAGCATTTGCCACTGAAGTATTCCCATTCCCGGGCCTCTGATCCGCATGGGAACACTGGAAAAGGAAGAGAGCAGGTGAACCAGAGACAGCAAGTGGGACAGATCTATCCTGCCTCTTGTGGCAATGACACCATGGCCCCCGCTCTGCAAGGATCCAGCTTCCTACAGACACAGCAGTTACCACTGGAACTGGCCAGTCATGGTACCATGCGGGGGGGGGGGGGGGGGGGAGATTGCTTCTAACTAACAGAAGGAAGCTGGGCCCAGACCCCAACGCAAATAAAAGTTCAGAAGCTGGAACCCTGGGGCAGCACGAAGTGAGCAGGGGAAAGCAGAAGAGGCAGGAAAAGCCCCAAAGTTGCTCCTAGGGACCTTCCAAGCAGGATCCTCAGCGCTGCAGACCGAGCAGATACCCTGCACTGTGACAGCTGTGGCCAGAAGGGGCGAGGGCAGAGCAGGGGCAAAGGGAAGAAGAGGCCCTGCAGGGAGGGCACAACAGAGGCAGAGCAAAGCAGGAGTCAGGGGCTGTGGGGAGGGGCCAGAGGGCAGTGCCCAGTGCTTACGTTTGAACTCGTTGCTGGAATGATTCTGTTTCAGCTCACTGCGCTGCTCGCTCAGCTGTGACGAGAGCACTGAAACTGACAGGCGAGGGAGAAGCCGTGTCAGGTTACCGTGCCCTGCTATCTGCGGGAATCGATTTGTTCTTGGGCTTCAACACTCTTTGCCCCATGCGCGACCCAGCCCTTGCACGTGCTAGAAAGGCCTCCCAAGCCCACTCCTGGGGAAAGCCGACCAGGCCCCCACAGCCACACCCAGGGAAAGGCAAGGCGGTTTCCAACCTGGAATAGGGAGCAGGATTTAAAGGGTTTGTGGGAAATAAAAAGCACTTTGGGATCCATCCTGCCATGGGCTAATCCTGCTGGGCACCAGAAACTCCAAGCAGCTGACCTGAGCCAAAGGCACCAAGGGAGAAAGGGGAGGGCGGGGTTGCAAAGGCTGCAGAGGCTATTTCCAAGCGTTGCCCCCAGCATGGGTGTTGGTGCACTAGGACAGCTCTGTTCTGCCTGCCCTGGTACGAAAGGTGACTAGAGAGTTGTACGACATCGGTGCAAAAATCCAGGCCTGGGAAAGCCCTGCCATGCAGTTGAGGATCCGCCCGGCTCTGGGGTTATGGCCACGTTCCTCAGGACCAAGGAGGCCGGGCTGGTGAGTGCTGATGTAGTAACCCTCTTTCTAGTGCTCAGCACGGCAGCTACCTCAGACCAGCCCCAGCACCAAGACCTCGGCATGAGGCAGTAAAAGGGCTGAACAGGTCGGGTGTAATTTATCACCCCCCTTTGAGCCAGGCTTTCAGGTGCCTGATGGATCCAGACGATCAATCAAGCACAATGCTAGAGCTTCACAGGGCCCTTCAAAGGGCCCCTCCTGCTAGAGAGGCAGATGAAGGCAGGGCCTTGCTACCCAGGCCAGCAGGCACTCAGATCCGGGTTCTATCCCAGCGCTATCCCAGGCCTGCGGTGGAGCCTGGACAGAACGTGCTTCCCCACCCTCTGCCCGCTCCCCCTCCCACTCTGCGTCCACTTAGCCAGAGAGTCCTACACGACAGGGGCTGGCTCGCCCTCTGTCCATGCAGCACCCAGCACGATTGAATCTCAGACGGGCTCTTTGCTGCTGCTAAGACAAAGAACAAGAACGTGGGGAGTCAGTATCAGGGCTTGAGCTCAGGACTTGTGAGCACCCAGTCCCCATGTCTCCCTGAGTTCCCAACTCCCCCCCTCAGTAATAGCGTGAAACAGTTCAGCTCCCGAAGGCACCTCTGGAGAGCGACACCACGAACAGGATGATGATCAGCAGATAAGACAGTGCCAGCAGCACGTAGACTGTGAGGGAAGACCTCAGCCTCTGCTGGGGGAAGTGCCTGTCTTTAAACCAGAAGAAACAAAGTGTGAGAGTCATGTCTTGCCACGTTTGGCAGCTACTCTGGTGCCACATTCCAGGAAGGGTCCATTTTTGGTTTGTAAAGGAGGGTTAATAAATGATTAGCTCCAAATCAGAATGTTAATTGCTTGGTGTAGAGGTCTATAGCTAGGGCCCTACCAAATTCAGTCGATATCGGTCAATCTCATTGTCAGGAGATTTTAAAAATGATAAATGTCACGATTTCAACTATTTCAATCTGAAATTTCACCATGTGGTAGTTGTAGGGGTCCTAACCCACACAGGAGTTATGCGAGGTCACAAGGATATTGGGGGCAAAAGTTGCAGCATTGGTACCTTACTTCTGCACTACTGTTGGTGGAGGCGCTGCCTTCAGAGCTGGGCAGCTGGGGAAGTGCAGCTGCTGGCTGGGGGCCCGGCTGTGAAGGCAGAGGTACTGCCAACAGCAGCACAGAAGTAAGGGTGACATGGGTACAGTATTGCACCATTACTTCTGCTGCTGGCTGGGGGCCCGGCTGTGAAGGCAGAGGTACTGCCAACAGCAGCACAGAAGTAAGGGTGACATGGGTACAGTATTGCACCATTACTTCTGCTGCTGGCTGGGGGCCCGGCTGTGAAGGCAGAGGTACTGCCAACAGCAGCACAGAAGTAAGGGTGACATGGGTACAGTATTGCACCATTACTTCTGCTGCTGGCTGGGGGCCCGGCTGTGAAGGCAGAGGTACTGCCAACAGCAGCACAGAAGTAAGGGTGACATGGGTACAGTATTGCACCATTACTTCTGCTGCTGGCAGGGCGCTGCCTTCCGAGCTGGGTGCCCAGTCGACATTACAACCACCACTCTCCAGCTGCCCAGCTCTGAAGGCAGCACAGAAGAAAGGGTGGCAACATCCTGACCTCCTAAAACAACCTTGCAATCCCCCTGCAACTCCCATTTGAGTCAGGACCCCCAATATGAGCAAGGCTGCTCTCCCCTGTGAAATCTGTCTAGGACAGGGTAAAAGCACACAGAAGGCCTGTAGGACTAGGGCTACATCTAGACTAAAAAGTTAGGTTGGAAAAAGGTTTGCAATTTGCGTATCTTCTTCCGCTTCTCTGGCGAAAGAGGCTTTTCCAAAATTTGGTGCGTTTACACAGCACCACATTTCAGAGAAACCTGCTCTTTCGAGCCATCCCGTCTTCCTCATAAAACGAGGTTTACAGGGAGGGTGAAAGAGCGCGTCTGCTTTTCCAAAACAGTGGATGTGTTCTTTGGACCTATGGTATCCCGGAACAGCAATGGAATCTAGACATAGCCTAGAGCCCAGTGTGCTAGGCACCGTATGTTATTTTTGGGTGTGTTATGGTGCTGCCTAGGAACAGGGGCGGCCTTAGACTAGCTGCCCGCAACTGGCGCCCTAGGAGAACCCTGCAATCGGCGTCCCCCCTCCAAACCCCTCAACGATATTGCACTATTTGGCACCCCATTTAACTTGGCACCCTAGGCAACCGCCTAGTTCTCCTATACAGACGGGCCGCCCCTGCCTAGGAACTCACTCCATTATGCATCAGGGCCCCATTGCAAACACAGAACACCCAGGCGTCCCGGGGCACCTTACAGACCCACAGATTTATTTTGTGGGGAAAAGCCATTTTGTCAGATGCAACCCAAACGGTCACGCTCGTGGCTTTTACCCATGAAAGCTGATGCCCAAATAAATCTGTTAGTCTCTGCTACCACCTTATTTATTTGGAAATAAGCTTATTCCTCTTCACAAGCAGGAGTTGTTATTTCAAAAGAACAGGCCCTTTTATTTCGAAATAACGGGCTTGGCAGGGTGGATGCTCTGCTTGTTATTTCAAAATAACTTCCTAGTGTCGACGAGGGCTGAGACTAAACGCAGAACAGAGACAAGCCCCCAAAAGCTCGCAAGCTCCTAACCATGCATGAGACATACCGCTCAGTGGTGGTAATCATGATACAAGAGAGGGGGACCCCGGCTCCATCTAGCTGAGGAAATGGGTTGTGCCCCCAAACGTTCAGATTATCTACCCTTTTGGCTAGGCTAAGGTGCTGCAGGACCATTCATTGGTTTTCATGGTTTTCAGTCCCAGACTAACCCGGCTACCCCTCTGAGACTTTTGAACAAGGGAAGGGTTTACGCTTCCGCCCATACTGTATAAAGTGACCAAGTATCAAGCGTCAGAGCTGTGTTGAGCATCTGCCCGCTAGAGGGTTATTTTCCTCATCATTCACTGAGGCTTAACTAACATTCCAAATTCACCCCCGGGACGCTAAGTCCGGGTCCCAAACTTTCGAGAGTGGCTGCACATTCTGGGTGTCGTGCCGCGGTTGAGACAACTTAAGGGGAGGGGCCTCCAGTTTTCAGAGAATGCCGAGTGTCTATCCTCTCAACAGCCCAGCTCCTCTGAAGCATCCTGGGTTGGACACGGATGCTCTTTTCAGAACACCAGGGCTCACGAGTCTCAAGTCAAAGCAGTGACATCTCTGATGTGGGAGAAAGGTCCCCTCCTTCTCTCATCCGCCAACATAAGAATATAAGAACATAAGAACGGCCGTACTGGGTCAGACCAAAGGTCCATCTAGCCCAGTATCCTGTCTGCCGACAGTGGCCAGCACCAGGTACCCCAGAGAGGGTTGACCGAAGACAATGATCAAGCGATTTGTCTCCTGCCATCCCTCTCCAGCCTCTGACAAACAGAGGCCAAGGACACCATTTTATCCCCTGGCTAATAGCCTTTTATGGACCTAACCTCCATGAATTTATCCAGCTTCTCTTTAAACTCTATTATAGTCCTAGCCTTCACCGCCTCCTCTGGCAAGGAGTTCCACAGGTTGACAACACGCTGTGTGAAGAAGAACTTCCTTTTATTAGTTTTAAACCTGCTGCCCATTAATTTCATTTGGTGTCCTGTAGTTCTTCTATTATGGGAACTAATAAATAACTTTTCTTTATCAGCCCTCTCCACACCACTCATGATTTTATAGACCTCTATCATATCCCCCCTCAGTCTCCTCTTTTCTAAACTGAAAAGTCCCAGTCTCTTTAGCCTCTCCTCATATGGGACCCGTTCCAAACCCCTAATCATTTTAGTTGCCCTTTTCTGAACCCTTTCCAAGGCCAAAATATCTTTTTTGAGGTGAGGAGACCACAGCTGTACACAGTATTCAAGATGTGGGCGTACCATAGTTTTATATAGGGGCAGCAAGATGTTCTGGGTCTTATTTTCTATCCCTTTCCTAATAATTCCTAGCATCCTATTTGTCTTTTTGACCGCCACTGCACACTGTGTGGAAGTTTTCAGAGAACTGTCCACGATAACTCCAAGATCTCTTTCCTGATTTGTTGTAGCCAAATTAGCCCCCATCATACTGTACGTATAGTTGGGGTTATTTTTCCCGATGTGCATTACTTTACACTTATCCACATTAAATTTCATTTGCCATTTTGTTGCCCAATCACTCAGTTTGGTGAGATCTTCTTGGAGTCCCTCACAGTCTGCTTCTGTCTTGACTATCCTAAACAGTTTGGTATCATCTGCAAACTTTACTACCTCACTGCTTACCCCTTTCTCCAGATCATTTATGAATAAGTTGAAAAGGATTGGTCCCAGGACTGACCCTTGGGGTACACCACTAGTTACCCCTCTCCAATCCAATTTACCATTTATTCCTACCCTTTGTTTCCTGTCTTTTAGCCAGTTCTCAATCCAAGAAAGGACCTTCCCTCTTATCCCATGGCCATGTAATTTACACAAGAGCCTTTGGTGAGGGACCTTGTCAAAGGCTTTCTGAAAATCCAAGTATACTATATCTACTGGATCCCCCTTGTCCGCATGTTTGTTAACCCCTTCAAAGAACTCTAAGGGTATGTCTACACTACCCTCCTAGTTCGAACTAGGAGGGTAATGTAGGCATACCGCACTTGCAAATGAGGTGTACCGGTAGTTTGGAATAGGAACCCTAGTCCGAACTACCTAGTTCGAGCCCCGTGTAGCCGCGCTACACGGGGTTCGAACAAGCGGGGATTTAAAAATGGCGGCTCCCCGCTTATGCAAATGAAGCCCGGGAAATTCAAATCCCGGGCTTCATTTGCAAGTGCAGTATGCCTACATTACCCCGCTAGTTCGAACTAGGAGGGTAGTGTAGACATACCCTAATAGATTAGTAAGACAGGATTTCCCTTTACAGAAACCATGTTGACTTTTTTCCAACAAATTATGTTCTTCTACATGATTCACAATTTTATTCTTTACTATTGTTTCGACTAATTTGCCCGGTACTGAAGTTAGACTTACTGGTCTGTAATTGCCAGGATCGCCTCCAGAGCCCTTTTTAAATATTGGTGTCACGTTGGCTACCTTCCAGTCATTAGGTACGGAAGCCGATTTAAAGGATAGGTTACAAACCACAGATAATAGCTCAGCAATTTCCCATTTAAGTTCTTTTAGAACCCTTGGATGAATGCCATCCGGTCCCGGAGATTTGTTAACATTAAGTTTTTCTATTTGTTCCAAAACCTCCTCTAATGACACTTTAATCCTTGACAGTTCCTCAGATTCATCACCCACAAAGGACGGTGCAGATTCAGGAAACATCAAACTATTTCCAATAGCAGCCAGTGCCAGACGCTGCATCAGAAGGAAGGTACAGACCAGGGCAATTATCAAGTGATCTACCCCATCCCAGCCCCAGCATCTGGCAGTCAGAGGGTTAGAGACACCCAGAGCATAGGGGCCGTCTCCCATCCACCTCGGGAGGGTGCCGAGGGAGACTGTGGAATCTCTGTCACTGGAGATATTGAAGAGCAGATTAGACAACCACTTGTCAGGGATGGTCAGACAGGACTTGGTCCTGTGGTGAGGGCAGGGGACTGGACTTGACTTGACTTGACCTCTGGTCCCTGCCAGTTCTAGTACAGCTGGTCCCCGAGTTGCAAATGGTCAAGTTATGACCAAAGCTCCCATGGAGCGGTCAGAAAGGTGGTCCCCGAGTTACGAACGCGACCCGCATTTATGAACAGCGCGGTCGCTACGTAACTCAACGGGGTCCAAGTCGTGAACAGATCGAGTTACGGCCAAGTGTTTGGTCCGTAACTCGGAGAGAGGCTGTATTCTACGACTCCTAATGGTTTCCAACATTGTTAGCTTATTTGACTAATGCTGCACATTTTGAGCAGATGTTTTCAGAAAAATACCCACAGTGACACCAAGATCTCCCTCCTGAACAGAAAGAGCTAATCTAGACCTCATCATTTTGTATGGGCAGCCAGGGTTCTGTTCTGCAACGTGCGTCGCTTTGCACTTACCAACATTGAAGGTCATTTGCCATTTTCCTGCCCAGTCAGCCAATTTTGGGAGATCCTGTCATTCTTCCCAGACAGCTTTGGCCCCATCAAGTTTGAGGAATTTTGTATCCTCTGCAGATTTTGCCACCTATTCACCTCCTTTTCCAGAGCACCAGTCCCAGTACAGAACCCTGGGAACCCTACTATTTACCCCTCTCCACTGAAAACTGACCATTTATTCCTACCTTTTATTTCCTGTCTCTTAACCCATTACTGATCCACAAGAGGCCCTTTTTATCCCATGACCAGTCCCCCCCCCCCAGCTGGGCCAGAGACCTGTTTCCCTCTTTCCTCAACTATCGGACGGACGGGAGAGAGCTTACCCTTAAACATGCGCAGCTCGTCTTGAAGCCTTTCCATGTCCATGCTGGGAGACGATGCCTGAGGCAGAGGAGGCTTTCGGTGGCCCTAGAACATGGGCAAGTGGAGCCCTGCTCACCGGACTGTCCAGAATAGAGAATTAACAATTCCGCTAGGAATGTTAAATCCAAAGGTTAATGTTTAACCTGCTGTGCTCGCACCATGTCCCAGGCAATTTGCCCTCCTGCCCCGGCCACTCGGATTGCTGCCACTGATCCCGATATCTCCTCTGCTCAAACAAACTAAAAGGTCTTGGCTGGCCAGTCTGCTCACCCCTTCTATTCCAAATTCTCTTGGGCTGATTTCAAATTGGGCAAGAGCAACTCTGGGAGGTGCATGGTTCCTGAAGCTGCAGCTGCCTTCCTGCAGGTGAGAAAAAACCAGCACGATCACATCAGTAGGCTTTGGAGACCAACAGCTTAGGACCTTTCTGGACGAAAATGGCAGCCCTTTGCTCAGCAGTCATTAAGCACTCGCAGAGTTGTTCCACGCGGACCAGGGGCTGTCCCAATGGCCATGATCACACAAGAAGATAAAACGGAGTCATTTTCAAATCACTGATAGAATGGATGCACAAATGGCAGTTAGGTGCCTAAATGCTTTGCACAGGCAGGAGGAGGAGTTATTTGTCCGACCCACCACTTGTACCTTTAATTCTCTCTCTACTTGAGAGGTTTGTTTGAATTCTTCCATGTTTTCCTGTGCTGTATCTCACTGTACAACGTAACTGTGTCCAGCTAAGTCACAATTCAGCTACTCAAAGTTTGACATTAACGTTGCTGTCCAGATGCAATTACCGAAGTAATGTTCATTAGCATTCGGCTTTATTGGAGCCAGTAGTCATTCTGTGGTAGCAGCCAGAGCTCCAATCTCAAACGGGTCCTGTTCTGTGCAAGGCGATGTACAGAAAGGCCTTGCCTCCCAGCTCCATTCTAACCCGACCAGGCACACAAAGGCTGGGAGGGGAGCTGCTGTGCCCAAAATCATACGACAATCACAGAGACAACACAGTCCTGGCAAGTTGCCTGCACAGCAATAAGACGCCTGTGATACCGATTCCATTAATGCAGCTGAAAGGTCGGCTTGTTTTCTATCCCAAGGGACCCATGGAACATGCATGTGCTAAGCATGGAGTGGCACGGGAACAGCAATTCTGCGTTTCATGTACTGCCTCAGCTCAGAAATTGGCAAGAGGGGACTTACAAACATGACACTGCTTAGCGCAGTGTGCCTGGGCAGACTGGCAAACATCCCCGTGCAAACCACTGCAGAGAACACATTCCAGCAGGGGCTGGGACACTGCTGCTAGGGGGGTGCTGAGGGCCACCCAACCTTGCACAGAATGGAAACCCCTGCAAGCTGGGCAGGCCCCGGCCCGTCACACTGAGGGGAGAGCTGGACTCACTGATTTGCTGTGTTCTTGGTTTGCACTTTGCCAATTTGTTTTCCATTCGTAGTTTAAAGGGACCTGATGTCCTCGGAGCCGATGCCATGGAACAGTCCCGTGCAGCCTCTGCCCTAGTGCTGGCCATAAACACGTATCAGAAAGTGTGAGGCTTCCCAGAGTGCCCGGGGCCCCTTGCTGTCCCCGCTGCTTAGTGTGAGGAAGCCTCTTCCAGGAGCTCCACAAACCCACAGAGGGACAGGGAGGAGGAAGAGCTCAGTGGTTTGAGCATTGGCCTGCTAACGCCAGGGTTGTGAGCTCAATCCTTGAGGGGCCATTTAGGGATCTGGGACAAGTGTGTCAGGGATGGTCCTTGGTCCTGCCGTGAGGGCAGGGGACTGGACTCGGTGACCTCTCGAGGTCCCTTGCAGCTCTATGAGATAGGTGTATCTCCCTCTCCTGGTTAGCAACAGACACGCTCTGCGTATTACTCTGGAGCAACCAGCTCCCCTGGACATTCCCAGGTTTGGTGCTGTCACCACCGTCTGGGGGAGTCGCCAGCTTCTCCATCCGCAGCCAGATGTGACTGAGGCAGCAGGGAGAACAGAAGGGTTATTAGGCAACAGGGACACAGTGTAGAACACTCTCGTCAGCACAGGAGCAGTCAGTACATACCATTTTGGGAAGGAGGCCCCCAAAGCCAGAGCTCTGCCCTCCCCCTGCCTTCCAAGCCTCCTGAGACCCCCCTACTCCCCTCAACCTGGTGCCAGGCCCCTCCTCTGGTCTTTGCTCTGCTTCCCAGGCAAAAGGTGTGACCTGGTTGCACCCCCTGCTGGGCTCAAGGGCACATGCAGGAGGCAGTCACATCCCTATCTAAGTAAGGCGTTTGATACGGTCTCACATGAAATTATTATCAATAAACTCGGTAAATACAACTTAGATGGGGCTACTATAAGGTGGGTGCATAACTGGCTGGAGAACCGTACTCAGAGAGTAGTTATTAATGGTTCACAATCCTGCTGGAAGGGCATAACAAGTGGGTTTTCGCAGGGGTCTGTTTTGGGACTGGGTCAGTTCAATATCTTCGTCAACGATTTAGATATTGGTATAGAAAGTACGCTTATTAAGTTTGCAGATGATACCAAGCTGGGAGGGGTTGCAACTAATCTGGAGGATAGGGTCATAATTCAAAATGATCTGGACAAATTGGAGAAATGGTCTGAGGTAAACAGGATGAAGTTTAATAAAGACTAATGCAAAGTGCTCCACTTAGGAAGGAACAATCAGTTTCATACATACAGAATGGGAAGTGACTATCTGGGAAGGAGTACGGAAGAAAGGGATCTAGGGGCTATAGGGGACCACAAGTTGAATGAGAGTCAGCAGTGTGATGCTGTTGCAAAGAAAGCAAACATGATTCTGGGATGCATTAATAGGTGTGATGTGAGCAAGACATGATAAGTCATTCTTCCGCTCTACTCTGCACTGGTTAGGCCTCAATTGGAGTATTGTGTCCAGTTCTGGGCACCGCATTTCAAGAAAGATGTGGAGAAATTGGAGAGGGTCCAGAGAAGAGCAACGAGAATGATTAAAGGTCTAGAGAACATGACCTATGAGGGAAGTCTGAAGGAATTGGGTTTATTTAGTTTAGAAAAGAGAAGACTGAGAGGGGACATGATAGCCGTTTTCAGGTATCTAAAAGGGTGTCATAAGGAGGAGGGAGAAAACTTGTTCATCTTGGCCTCTGGGGATAGAACAAGAAGCAATGGGGTTAAACTGCAGCAAGGGAGGTTTAGGTTGGATATTAGGAAAAAGTTCCTAACTGTCAGAGTAGTCAAACACTGGAATAAATTGCCCATCTCCATTTCTGGAGATATTTAAGAGTAGGTTAGATAAATGTCTATCAGGGATGATCTAGACAGTATTTGGTCCTGCCATGAGGGCAGGGGACTGGACTCGACGACCTCTCGAGGTCCCTTCAAGTCCTAGTATTCTAGGATTCTAAGTATTAGTGCAGTACTCAGGAAACTGAGGCACACACAGGGTTAGTAGAACAGAAGAACACACATGCAACATAAGGAGGCAAATAGAATCCTCAGTTCATCACAGGTGCCATCACAGACACCTCACACACCAGCTTCCTTGTTTCCTTCAGATCCCCACCCTGCCTAGCATCCAGCACAGAAACACGTCCAGTGACAACTGTAAACACTGATTATACAAGGCACTGAGATTGCAGTGAGTGCATCCACAAGCAGAAGCATTCGAAACAAACCGTGACAAGTACAATAAAATTACAACATGCAGACTTGCTTAGCTAGGTACTGCCAAGTCTTCTGATACTGCTCAGCATTGCTCAGCCGGGTAGGAGGGAATCCCGTTCCGATGAAATAAGCCACACTGTCAGCTCGCACCTCCTTGCATCTCCGGATATACCAGACTAATTACTTGATCTTAGTCACACACAAGACACTCTCTGTGGCATGTTCCTGCCTGTAGATTTTGTGATTTCTTGTTGTGACGTGGTGGGGGGGAACTTGCTGGTTTCTATGGGTCTGTGGTAACCCCACTGGCTGCTGTCGGTACCATGGCCCAGCAAGACAGGGAGTGAGACATTATGCAAAGAGGGTCTCTCAACCTGTCTGACCAGCTACCCCCCATGGAGAGGAACAAAGGAAGGTGGATGCCGCCCCTGGCTGGGGGGCAGGGCTGGAGGAGAGTGAGTTAGTTTCTGTCTGGGAGCATGGAGGACGCAGCCTCAGCAACAGGCTGGGGGGTTTAGAAGCCGAGACCCCTGCCCCATATCAAGGGGGGGCGGAGGCATCCTAGGCCTGCCCTGTAACCTGATGACATCTGTGCTGTGCTGTATACTGGAGAAGCAATAAACCACCTCTATTCTACTGGCTGGTGGGGTCTGTTTGTGCCATTTCGGGGGTGCAGGAGACGGGGGACCCCCAATGCGCTGTCACACTTGTCGACTTTGAAATCTTGATTAGCTGGTAGCTGTGTCTGTAAACAGACTTAAGTTGTAAGACACACAATATGCAATGACTCCCCAGGGAGACAAGCACCGCGGATCCCCTACCTAACTATCACCAGTTTGTCACCATCTAGTGACCTGTTTTACCTTACGTACCCGAAACACACACATTTCAGTATAAATACTAACCAGAAGGGTGTTCTCTCAGTTATCTCACCGGGAGCACGACCAGCGAGCTATCAGCTTTCAGGAGGGACCTCACTCGTGGGGACTTGCTATGCATGTGTCTGACCCAGCGGATCCTTGAAACCCCCTGCACCCTCTGTGCTCTCTGCCAGGAGGCCCCAAGGTCACAGCAGCCTCGGAAATGATTCCCACTCTTGCCACTGTTTATTCCCTTGAATTCTGACCAACACAACGTCAGCCCCCAGCGCAGTTGCTGCCAAGATGCACAACAGATTTCACCACCTGAGTTCAACGCCTTGCAGGTCTGCGCTCTGGCCTGAAAGCGCCTTGAGCAACCTGCGCCTGAGAAGGAGGAAATAACCCATTAGGCAATCTTGATGTTCATACAGAAACACAGGCCTGGCATGGGAGGCCTAGCTGAGAAATGACATTTGCTGTATTCACCAGGCAAACAGCACGCTGGGGAAATCCCCGGTTCTGCAGCTGTGTCCCTCTCCGCTCCGGCACATGTCTGACAAGCAGGCAGTTTTGCCAGGAAGGAAATGGCAATTGGAATCAAAACCACAGGCTGGCGGGTTGCAGAGGCATTGCAAGGCCTGGTGATACTGTGAATGCCAGACCTTTCCCTGGGCCTAGCTCAGCGCATCTCCTCCCTGGGATCAACATGCTACTTGCAAACTCATCATATGCACATGTTCTAAGCAGGCCTGGCTGGCTCTTCCATCCAGTGGCAGGTGCACGGACTGGGGAAAGATCCTGTACGAGCAATGTGCAGAGGGTTAACCAGAGAAGACGAGCTGTTAAGAGATATTCGTGTCCACTTTCCTCTGGAGTTTATTTTTAAAATGTATTCGTGACACTTCCGGGGGCTGCCTAGGGCTGTGAGACTCCTTGTGGCTGCCTCTGGGGGCAAATTAGCCACTTGGTCAACAGGGCCTGTGCCCTGGAAAAAACAAGGAAGCCCCCAGTACCCCCAACCCTGGCAGAAACTGGGGGCAGCAGGGGAAGCCCGGAGAGCCCCATGACTCTGTCCCCAGCAGAAGCCCCAGCACTCCGACCCCTGTCCAGCAGAGAGGCCGGTTGGGGCAGGAAAAGCCACAGCACAGACCTGGGTCTCCCCCAGAAATGCAGAGGTGGCAGGGGGAAGCCCTGGCATGGGGACAGAACCACTCCAGTCTGGGGGCCATGGGAGGAGGGGAGGAAGTGGCAAGCGGGTTGTGGGGCAGCAGAGCGGAGTAGGATGGGGAGGCCCCTGGGTAGGACAGGACCCTGGTCAAGGGGCAAAGTTGGGGCCATGGGTGCGGCTGCAGGCAAAGGGGGCGGAGTAGGGGCAGGACTTACAGGTGGAAGGGATGGGAGGGGTCCCATTTTCTCTGGCCCGGGGCCCCAGGATACCTTTGTTTGCGTGCTACCCGTCAGAGGCAACTCCCTCAGCCTCCGGCAGCACTAGCTCCGGCCTCCCCAGGCCTTGCTAACTCTGGGCACATCAGTGAAAGGCTCACTCCAACCCCCAGGCCTCAGAGCGGCCCTCGGACACATCCAGCCCTCCGCCGACCCTCCCAGCGCCTGTATGCCCAGGGAATAGCACATCACTGCTCATTGACCGCACAGCACAGTGCAAACAAGAGCCCATTGGCCAGCGAGCAGAGTCAAAGACTGAAAGTATTGGACACGAGTATTGGAAACACATGGCTAAGTATAAACCCAGCTCACAACATGCTTTCTAGGGCCCGTAAGAACGGCCACACGGGGTCAGACCAACGGCCAATCTTGCCCAGTATCCGGACTTCTCACAGTGAAGCCAATGCCAGGTGCCCCAGAAGGAATGAACAGAACAGGGAATCCTCAAGGATCCATCCCGTCACCTTAGCTTAATGCCCAATATTAACTCAGAAAAACTTCCCCATCTCCAAAAAGTTTTTTTACCCAAGTCCTTTCCCCAGATTTTTCCACCAGAACTGCCGAGCTCCTCCTTTCACAAGATTAAGTCTGAAGGCAACTTGCCTTCAACTGAAGGACACCTGGAGGTTTGTCTGCACCCTAGCTGTACCAGAGTGACCGAGATAAATTAGAGGACTGAGCCAAAAGAAATCTGACGAGATTCAACAAGGACAAGTGCAGTCCCACACTTGGGATGGAAGGATCCCAAGCACAGTTAAAGGCTGGGGACCGACTGGCTAAGCAGCAGTTTGGCAGAAAAGCACCTGGGGATTACAGTGGATAAGAAGCTGGATACAAGACAGCATGCCCTTGGAGCCAAGAAGTCTAACAGCATATTGGGGTGCATTAGGAGGAGCATTGCCAGCAGATCTAGGGAAGTTACTCCCCTTTATTTGACACTGGTGAGGCCATGCATCCAGTTTTGGGCCTCCCTATTACAGAAACTATGACGACAAATTGAAGAGAGTTCAGTGGAGAGCAGCAAAAATGAGGGGGCTAGGGTGCATGATTTAGGGATTAAGTCGTGGTTAATTAGCTAATCAAGTAATCAGTACTCAATTAGTCAAGGAGGGCGCTCATTACACCAGCCGCAGCTCTGCAGTTTAAATGTAGAAGGAGCCAGGTGTGCAGGCAGCTCAGCTCTTAGCTCTGGGACCGCTGCGGTTCAGCCTCCCCCCACTTCTGATTCAGAGGCAG